>NC_086102.1:60650960-60952846 GCF_963921235.1 Mobula hypostoma | reverse complement strand
ATAGGTGTCCTAGGTCATAGGAAACACAGTTTCTCATGTATATTAGTAATTACACAAAAACATGGGTGCAGATAACTTGAGAATGTAATTTACATCTAATTACTTATAAAATGAAACACACGTACACAAAATGTATCAAATATATGGAAGATATTTAATATCCCACATTAAGACTTCACATCAATTTTTTTTTCCAATTCAACAAAAAAACCTTTAGCTTCTTCACTTCAATATACAAAACAACATGGGGTCAAACAGACAAATGTTCAATTAGTCATTATACCCAGATTCAAAAGTACAGAATACTTTGTCATAAGTGTCAAGATTGTAGAATTCCATTATAAAAATAAATGCCAATTTTATTCCTGATGCCTCAAAATTTAAACAACTGCTTTATTGTCCTAGATATGCAGGGACTGCAGAATATATTTTTTATTGCTCTACTACTTACTTTTCAAATTCTGACAAACTAATTTAGCAAAACTAAATAAATTTGTGTCTTATAGAGCAGATTAGGAACAATGATGAAAGAAAAACCTTGCACAATAAATTCAGGAATTTACTGTTTAAATATTATTGGATCACACAATAATTTAGTATAAAATTACATGCAGCAATTATCAGCTACATATTTATTAATACTTAAACAGTCAAGAGGATGTCTGAAAAAATAAAATGCACTGATCAGGCATACAAGGAGTTTAGGTAAAAGAGTTGAGGTTACCATAGCAACACACGCATTCCCACATTAACACAGGTTACCATAGGATCGCTGGAGATCAGGCATCATCCATTTATAATGAAAACATGTTGTATTGAGATACTTAAGACACCTCAACAGCGGTGTCAAATTATTACAATAAGACCGTAAGACTTAGGAGCAGAGTGAGGCCATTTGGCCCATCAAGTCTGCTCTGCCATTTCATCATGGCCGATCCAATTTGCCTCTCAGTCCCAATCTCCTGCCTTCTCCCAGTAGCCCTTCAAGCTCTAACTAATCAAGAATAATGAGTTTTGAATGTTATTTCAATGAAATTCAAGTATAAATATGTATTTATCACAAATTGCAATATTTGGGAATGGGTTTACTCCGACTGTCACACAGATTTCAGTTATTAGATCAGAGTAGTTCCTTTAATAATTTTTCATGGAGTATCTTACCCAGAACTAGAGTCTCGAGTCCTTCATTTTCAACAAAAAAAATCAATGTTTTGATAACACCAGAGGTGAGTTTGAAATTCAACTGGCAAACTCAACTTTACAAGTTTATCTATTAAGCCAACTTTTGCATGTGCAAATATGACTGAACTTGAATAAACATTTTTCACAAATCGGAAATCTGTGCAAGTCAAAGAAAGCAATTTCTATGAATGTACTAAATAAAAGTGCATAGAAAATAATTGTTCAGCAAAACGTAGTACTGTTTAACAGCAGCAGTCCTTCCTGAATTTAGATCATAAAACTGTTGATTGAAATACAGATACACCAAGGAAAGCACCTGTCATTTCAATTTAATGTGCTCCACTTATATTGTGTACTCGTGTTGCAATTTTAATCAATTTTAATGCTTTGTGATGACATATTCACAAACTCTTATTTTGTAAAACAAATTTAAAAAGTCTTTCAACATTATCTCTTCAAGGTCAGAAACAGTTACATAATAAATAGGAATACAACAGTCAGAACATTTACATTTCCTTACTTCTGAACAACACCCACCCAAGTCTTGAAGTATGACACACTGTCTCATTTCAAAAAAAATATATATGCATGATCATGGAATGAAGAATCTACAAAAAAAATAACAATGTTCATTTGGAAGGACTTTTTACATCACAGTACTCCCACCTTAAATGGAAGTTGCATATTACAGATGCCTTGTGAAATAACTTGAAGAAAAACTATTTTGATGGAATTGCCTTACCTCTCTAGTTCCTTCTTACCAGATCCCTCCAGGTAAGCTGTGGATGTTGTAACTAACAGCCATATTACTATTACGCTGCTCTCTGTGTGGAGCTTCAAACCAAGACGGGCTTCATGCAAGTATAAAAACTACATTTTTAATGTGTGTCTAGAGTGCTCATATCTGGTGCTCATATATCTTGCAGCGATATATATCACAACTTGTCAATCAGGAACAGAAACGTTAAAAAAATGGCTTCAATTCATACATTTAACCCCAAGATCTTTGACATTTTGAGAATTTGCACTAAACAAACCATAAAATCCTCGTCTTACTGGACTAGATCCGTTTTGTCAAAAATCAATTAACTTCTGTGAAACAATTAAATCATATTACAGCTTCAACCTGAGTGGCATGATACAGAACAAAGGTGGCAGGGAAAGGGCCAATCATTCACCAAGATATTTAAGCAATAAATTGTGAAATAACTACTCAAACCAACTTTAATGCTAACCAAGGAAAATCATTTCAGTTTTCACTTTAAGATATCAAGGATATCAATGCTTAAGGATATTTTGTTATCCCATCCATATTTCTTTGAAACCCCAAAATTCACTGACTTCATAAAGCACAACCTTTTTACATGTATTTACAGCATTGATACTATTCCATCTGAGACTTTACTTGGTGACCAAATTCAGAACCAGTGTAGCATTTCTTGTCATTCAGTTTTCATTTACTATAGCTTTTGTTAATTTTACTGACCAGCTAAGTTGCGATGCAATTGATACCCAGCCAATAACCTAGAATTTTCTTGTGGATCGATCATTTATCGTACAAATTACAATGGAGGGTCATGCAAGAGAGAAAGGTTAGATTGACCTTGGCAGTAGATTAAAAGGTCTGCATAGCATCGTGGGCCAAATGGCTTATACTGTGCTGTACTGTTTTATGTTCTATATTAGCAAAGGCTGAATAAATAAGTATAGGCTCCATGCTTCATCGTTATTTCCCCTTTCTTCTATTATTTGCCATGGGAATAAATATCTTGTGATCTTTCTGAACTGGATTTCTTCGTAGAATAACCCAATGATTTCATAATTGTTACTCTGAATACTAGACGTTTTTCATTCCAGATGTATTTAATTATTGAATTTAAATTCTCTATGCCACGGTAGGATTTCAGCTCACGTCTTCTGAACATCACTTCAGTCTCCTGGATTGCAAGTCCAGTTACTTAAAGAATGAAGGGAAGAAATTATAAATCATTCTTTTTACAAATCTGAAGGCTTAGGACAGTTCTTTCCCAAATTAAGTTTTGGCTTGTTCTCAATTTTGCCCTCTTAACATTCTTTGGCAAAGCTGTCCCAGGTGAATACTCAGAGATGACCATTTACTATTACAATCACCTACTGAAACAAAAACCAACAACATAACCATTTCATACAATTTTTTTAATAACTTATGTTTTCTTAAAAAGTGTAAAGATAATTTACTGTGGATTATAAAAGAACAGAGAACTCTTGAAATAGAATTTTGTTTGGCTACTCTGAAAAATTTTGCAACCCACAGAAGAAACTTAACATAAATTATTTAAATACAATGAAAAATATTTTTAACTATCTACAAAAGAGATCTGATAACACTATCTCATGTACATACTGGTTCTTCTCCCTGGTGAAGAACACAGATATACAAACATATACACAGCCAGGCAGATCAATCAAAACAAAGCACTTGTGAACACTGTTGACAGTCCAGTCTGTCACGCTGAGACAATGCTGAGCTGCTAAACTACAGCATAAATGCTCAAGATACAGCATTTCTTCAGATTAATCAAACTGCCATTTTCAAAAAGAACTGTCTTGATCTTTTAGAAAATGTTTCCTGGGTTAAAATGCTACTTTGGCAGAAGCTGGAAACTGGTAGCTTTAAAATAACCAGTTCTCACACAGGTACAGGCCATCTTTGGGTTCCGTTTCTACAGCTGGGTAGCAGTCAATTTCTGGCCATAAGTCAGAAAATACACAAAAAAAAAATTAACATCTCCACAGTATTGTCATGATTAGCATCGGAAACACACAAGTCTGTTAAGAATAAAAAATTACCGTAAGTGGTAAATGAGAGTGGAACCTAGTTCCATCATTCAGGGAAACCAACATATGTACATGAGATGGACTTCTAAATTTAATACTATGGGGACCTTGCTCATATGTGAAAGGTTTCCATAAGTCAAGTGTTTTTTAACCCGCAGACAGTGTATCTTGTTTTTGTAAGAGAAGGGTAACAAAGTGAGACAAACAATAAGCAGCCAATCAATTATCATCATTTTTCCTATCGCTGAAATGAATGCTTACCTCCACTATTTTTTAGTCAAGTAAAATTGTATCAGAAAAGATTACAATATCAATGTTAAGTGTAATAGATCATAAAAACAACTTGCACTGCAAGGCTTGAGATTTAGGGTGTGGGATGATGCTGTTATGTGGGTGCCAATTTGGACTAATTAAATTCTGTAATGTTGCAAATCACAACAAACTAATTTTCAGTTTAATCCTATTACCCTGCACCTGCTAAGACCTGAACTTAAATTCCCCAAAGTAGGTGCATAAAGATTTCAGCCAGAAGACTTGCACCACAATTGTCTCGGCCAGGTAAACAGAATGTTCTCAAGGGTGAAAAATGAAGAAAATCCATCCAGTCTCACTGTGCTCAACATTTTGCAACTCTTAATAGTGAAATATGGCACTAAAAGCATTAAATGTTGTTCATTGTGCCACCAATTTCTCAAAACAAAAGTATTACAGATGAAGACCTTCGGGTTTTTATAAAGTTAAAAGTCAAGCTAAGTTCTTAATTGACAAAGATATGAAGTAACTTTGGAGCTGACTTGACAATCGGTTCCAATTCTACTGTTAACAAATCATATCATCTAAATATTTTAGCTTAGTATCTCTTGTTTTACTAAAATAGTATTTACTATTTTCAAAAGCTTCATATTGAGAATTACTCCAGATACTATTATGCAGCTTTGGAAGCTCAATTTCAATGTCTAGAGTAAGTCACTACAAAATACATTTACCATAGAATGTTACAGGCAGAAGACTAACTGCATTACAATTCCTTATAAAAGGCTAGTAAAGACTGAAGTGCAAAACTGCTTTGAATTACTAATCAGCATGTGTGCTCATAACAGCAGAAAAAGAGACTTTAGCAGTAACTAGAGGAACCTTGTGCTGGCCATCCACTATTGATGCAGTAAAGGTAAAACATGGATGTCTATAGTGGAACCACAAATCAGAATACTAGTCAGCAGGTTGCAGGTAGAAGAGGATTACCGGTTGGCCTTATATTTAGAAGCATCTCTAGGTTCACTGCTAGGATTGCTCCAATCATCTGCTTCTGGAGTGGTTTGGTAATGTCGCCAGGCTGATTTATTGAAAACGGGAAGTCGTTCAAAAGATTCACTTGACAAAGCCTAGGGGAAGAAAAAAAAGAAAATAATTTAAAAATTTAAACCAAAATCTTCAGTGTTATGAGGTGCAAATTTTTATCAACCAGGGTTCGAGACCAAGGACACAGGTGGAGTCAGAGTGTGGAAAAACAGATTGTGCCTGATTAATCCTTTACATAAAGAAAATTAGCTTTACCAATAATTGTTTTCACAATGTTGTAGTATGCAAAACAGCTTCTTTAGACAATTGCATTACAATTTAAGTACTTTTGATAGACCTCAATGCATACTGCGTGAAAGATAGTTTATAAATGCACAAAATTCTTTCCCCTTAAGCAAGCTTCCTTTTTACATGCAAAACATTTAAATATTAAATTAAACAAGCCTATTGCAAGGCAGGAACAATATTGCACTATTGCTTTTTTAGGCCATAAGAATACCTTAGAAAATCTTACAATTAGCTACCAAAGATAGTTTAGGTCAGGATTTCTCTAAAAAAAAAGGATAAGTAGAATGATCAATTTAATATGATTCAATGTTATGACAAAAAATTTGAAAAGTATATAGAACACAGAAATTAGGAAGCTAAATTTCTAATATCATCATCTTTCAAGAAATTCTCTATTATTGTTAACTTATTTTGAGACTTGATTGCAAATCAGCATTGGTCATAGTAGCAGGAAAACTCTTGTATAATATAATAACAAAGGATAGATTTTCTCTTCTCACTTGAACTTTGCTCCTCTAATAATCTCAGCCCCTTTTCTGAATGAAGAACAATCTGATTCAATGAATTAGCTCTACACTCTAAAGAGATACAAAACAATGTGTGATTTCGTACTACAAGCAGAATTAAATAACCCATTGCAGGTATGGAGTAGTACAGCACAGAAACAGGCCCTTCAGGTCCATCTAGTCCATGCCGAAACTAATTAAGCTGTCTACTCCCAACTCCCTGCACCTGACCAGAACCCTCCATACCCCACTATCCATGTACCTATTCAAACTTCTCTTAGAAATTGAAGTCGAGCTTGCATGGACCACTTGGTCTGGCAGCTCATGCACACCCTCGTGACGCTCTGAGCATAAGAAGTTTCTCCTTATATTCCCATTAAACATTACCTTTCACCCTTAAGCTATGACCTTTGTCCCACACAACCTCAAGACTGCTTGCATTTACCCTATCTATACCCCTCATAATTTTGTATACCTTTATCAATATCCTCTCAACCTTTTATGTTCTAAAGGATAGTCCTAAACTAGTCATGAGCCTTGTGGCCCATCAGGCCGGTGCTTCCGTGGCACGAAGCGACTGAGAGTACGAGACTGCTCCCCCCGCACCCCACGGATAGGATGCCAGTCTATCGCGAGGTTAATCCCCAGCATTTTTGCTGGTACCCATTCTCAGCTGGGTAGACTGGAGCATTGTGTGGTTAAGTGCCTTGCTCAAGGACACACACGCTGCCCCAGCTGAGGCTCGAAGCCACGACTTCAGATCGCTAGTCCAACACCCTAACCACTTGGCCATGCGCCACACAACCTATTTAATCTTTCCTTATAATTCAGGTCCTCCAGACCCTTGTAAACTTTCTCTGCATTCTTTCAACTTTGTTTACATCTTTCCTATAGGTAGGTGACCAAAACTGCACACAATATTCCAAATTAGGCCCCACCAACATCTTGTACAACATACCAACCCATCTCCTGTACTCAATACATTGATTAATGAAGGCCATTGTGTCAAAAACTTTCTTTACGACCCTATCTACCTCTGACGCCACTTTCAACGAATTATGTATCTGTATTCCTAGATTCATGAGAAGACAAGATTCCTTGGAGAAGACTCTCATGTTAGGTAAAACAGAAGGTAAAAAAAGGAGAGGACGACATAGGCTATGATGAACAGATAATATTATTCAGACAATGCGTATGACCTTGGGGGATCATAGAGAGGCAATTTCCAACAAGGCTTGGTGAGCAGGAGTCCATGAGGTCACAAAGAGTCGGAGCTGACTTAACAACTGAACAACAACAAATTCCCAGAACACTTTGTTCTACCACACTCTTCAGTGCCCTACGCTTCATTGTATAAGACTTATCCTGGATGGTCCTACCAGGTCCACATTAAACTCCATCTGCCATTTATTCAGTTCATTTTTCCCGCTGATGCAGATCCTTCCGCAAGCCACAACAGCCTTCCTCACTGTCCACTACACCCCCAATCTTGGTGTCATCTGCAAACATGCTGACCCAGTTAACCACACTATCATCCAAATCATTGATATAGATGACAAATAACAACGGACCTAGCACGAATCCCTGCGGCATACCACTAGCCACAGGCCTCCTTTACTACCACTCTCTGGCTTCTCCCACAAAGCCAATGTCTAATCCAATTTACTACCTCATCCTGAATGCCAAGCGACTGAACCTTCTTGACCAACCTCCCATACAGGACTTCGTCAGATGTCTTGTCCATGTAGACAACATCCGCTGCCTTGCCTTCATCCTCCTTCCTGGTAACTTCCTCATAAAACTAGGTAAGATTGGTTAGACATGACCTACCACGCGAAAAGCCATGATAACTACCCTTTAATCAGTCCATGTCTATTCAAATACTCATACATCCGGTCCCTTAGAATACCTTCCAATAACTTTCCCACAACTGATGTCAGACTCACCAGCCTATAATTTCCTGGTTCATGTTTAGATTCTTTCATAAACAGTGGAACAACATTAGCTATCCTCCAATCCTTTGGTACCTCTCCTGCTGCTAAGGTGTCTTAAATATCTCTGCTCAGAAATATCTCAAATTCTGAACTTGACTCCTTTAGGGTCCGAAGGAACACCTTGTCAGGCCCTAGGGATTTATCCACCCTGACTTGCCTCAGGGTAGCAAACACCTCTTCATCTGTAATTTATACAAGATCCATGAAGTTGATGCAGCTTTGCCTCACTGCTATGGACTCTGTGTCTGTCTCCTGAGTAAATACAGATACCAAGAATTCATTTAAGATCTCCCCCATTTGTTTTGGCTCACATGGATTACCATTCTCATCTTCCTGAGGACCAATTTTGTCACTAGCAATCCTTTTGCTCTTAACATACTTGGAGAATCCCTTAGGATTCTCCTTTACCTTGTCTGCGAGAGCAACTTCATGCCCTAATTTCACCTTCCTGATTCCTTTCCTAAGTATTCTCTTGCATTTCCTTATACTCCATAAGCACCTCATTTGTCCCTAGACAACTTGGCACCTCTCTTTTCTCTTAACTAGTTCTTCAATATCTCTTGAAAATCAAGGTTCCCTACACTGGTCATCTTTACCTTTTATTCTGACAGGCTACAAACTTCATTTTTGAAGGCCTGCCACTTTCCAAGTACACCTTTGCCAGAAAACAGCCTGCCCCAATCCACACTTGCCAGATCATTTATGATACCATCAAAATGGGCCTTTCTACAATTTAGAATCTCAACCTATGGTCCAGACCTATCTTTTTGCATATTTTCTTTGAAACTAATGGCATTGTGGTCACTGGATGCAAAGTGTTCCCCTGCACAAACTTCTGTCATCAGATTGTCTCTTTCCCTAATAGCAGATCCAGTATCACATTCTCTTGCTGGGACTTCTACATACTGATGAAGGAAATTTTCCTGAACATATTTGACAAACTCTATCCCATCCAGTCCTTTTACAGTATGGGATTCCCAGTCAATAAGTTAAAATCACCTACCATAACAACTTTGTGTTTCTTGCAGCAATATGTGATCTCTTTACAAATGTGTTCCCCTAAATCCCTAGGATTTTTGAGTGGTCTGTAATATAGCCCCAGGCTGTCTGACATTTTCCATGACTAGTAATGCCATCCTTTCTCCTTTAATCCCTCTTGCTCTGTCACATCTAAAATAACGAAACCCCGGAAAATTGAGCTGCCAGTCCTGCCCCTCCTGTAACCGATTCTCATTATGGCTACAATATGCAGCTCAGGACACTAGTCGCACCATGCTCAATCTTTTGATTCCTGACTTTGTCTGAGATCTTACCAACATCTGCCTCCAAACCTCTCCACTAAATGTTCTGGCACTCTGGTTCCCATTCTCCTGCAATTCTAGCTTAAATCCCTCCATGCAGCATTAACACATCTTCCCACTAGGATATTAGTCCCCCTCCAGTTCAGGTACAAACTGTCCCTTCTGTACAGGTCCCACCTTCCCCAGAAGAGAGCCTAATGATCCAAAAATCTTATGCCCTCCCTCCTACACCAACTCCTTAGCCAAGCACTACACTGTACAATCTTCCTAGTTCTAACCTCACTAGCACGTGGCACAGGTAGCAATCTTGAGATCACAACCCAGGAGGTCCTGTCCTTTAACTTAACACTAACTCCCTATGCAAAACATTGTAACTCGTCCTACCCATGTCATTAGTACCAACATGCACTACAACCCATCGCTGTTCACCCTCCCACTTAAGAATGCTGAGGACTCGATCTGAGATGTCCTGGGCCCTAGCACCCAGGAGGCAACATACCATCTGGGAATCTCATTCTTGCCCGCAGGACCTCCTATCTGTTCCCTTAACTAACGAATCCCCAATCACCACATTGTTCCTATTCTCCCCCCTTCCCTTATGAGTCACAGTGCCAGAGACTCGACACTGAGTTTCCTCTATTAGATCAATCCCAGTCACAACAGCATCCAAAGTGATGTACCTGTTGTTGAAAGGGATGACCACAGGGATACACTGAACTGGCTCCTTAACTCCTTTCCCCTTTCTGTCACCCAGTTTCCTGTGTCCTGCACCTTGGGTGTAACTAGCTCTCTAAATGTCCTCGTCAGCCTCCCAAATGATCTGGAATTCATCCAGTTCCAGCTCCAATTCCTTAATCCGGATTGTTCGAAGCTGCAGCTAGTATTCCAAATACATATTTTACTATCCCACTCTTGAATTCTCCTTCACTGTTGAAAGGTACCTTTAGATAGATGACTGCATCTGTGCCCAGACCTTCCATGGAATACAATTTGAGGTCTCCTTGAAAGTACCTAGCATACAGCCGGGAGATTGGCAAGCCATATCCAAAACCCGCCTGCAGAAAATTTTAAAAAAACACATTTTACTATATAAAGTATCATCATAATTGGACTGAATTGAATCAGTTTATTATTGGCACAATGAAAAACTTGTTTTGCATACCATCTATACTGATCATTTCATTAGAACAATGCTCTGAGGAAGTAGAAGTGTTAGGGTTCAGGATGAATGCAGAATAAAGTGTTACAGTTACAGAGAAAATATAGTGCAGGCAAATAAAAAGGTGCACGTCTATAATTAGGCAGATTGTGAAGTCAAGTGTTCATCTTATTGTACTAATAAAACCGTTCAACAGTCTTACACTAGCAGGACGGAAGCTGTCCTTTTAAGAAGATAATGAAAAACAGGTAGGAGAATTTGAGGAAGAGAAAGATGAAGACCAGGTTCTTTGCAACAATCTTCAAAAGAGGAAATTTTAGATGAGCATCATGTTGGTTACATGGGAGAACAATTTTACAAATTAATGTCAGTCAACAGGAAATAGGAGTTTCTTATGCTCACTCAAAGTGGACCATTATAAAGCAAAGGAGAAAAACTATCAATTAATTGATGATCCAAAATGAACACCTAAATCCAGACAATGCAGACTACAGACCCATAGAATATTTCAAACTTTTAACTGCTTCACAGACACTCAACTCAAGTGAAGTTAATAACAGAGTGAAAATGATAGCCTTGCCAACAGTAGTTCTTCCCGTCAATGAATGAACTAAAAGATTCCAGTTTGTAGAAACAAAAAGAGGGGACAATTAAATTGCTCAGTAATCATTTAATCAACAAAGTTTAATGGCTCCAGTAATAAGTCAAATTAGCTAAAACTCTGGTTTGGGCTCTTGGTTACTGACCAGAAAAAAAGAACAATTTACACAATATTCCAGATTTTAAAGGAGTGGTCTGGATGATTTAGAATATTAAAATGGTTGAAGTATATGAACCAAGAACTGCCACTCAATATTAGAAAGAGATGGATACTTTGTGGAAGTTAGGTTGAATGAATCAATGTCACGAACATAAAATGAACAAATTTCAATGAACTTTTGATGCACCTGGCAAAGAACAGCAAATAGAGCACCTACCAGTGGAGCTGCCCGTGATGGCTCCAAGCTGGGACTGGGTGCCGTAGAATACATATAATTAAATAAACGCTCGATCTTCCGCAGAGGAACACCACCCCCTTTATCAGATATCTGCAAAAAAATAGAAAAAGGATTGGCATTAAAGCTAATACAACTTAGCTATCTTGCTCAACGTGGCTATCACAAAAAATACCAAATGAATAAAGTCCTTCGATATACAATAAATATATTTACTATATGAATATTAGATCTAAAAATTAAAAATCAAACTGCAGATTCTGGAATTCGGAAATGAAAATAGAAAATGCTGGCAGTACTCAGCAGGGTTTCAGTCTGAAACGTCGACTCTACTTTTTTCCCCCACAGATGCTGCTGAGCTCCTCCAGCATTTTGTGTGTGTTGTTCAGATTTCCAGCATCTGCAGACTTTCCCTTGTTTGTGATTCGAATACTCAGCAGGTCAGGCAGCACTTCTCTTACCCAGCCCTAACAAAGTGTCCACAACTTGAAATGTTCACTCTTCCCTCTTTCCATAAATCTAATATTAAAACTCAGTTTTAGATCGGAACAACTAGTTTTGAGCGGGACATCAAGATTAAATATATAATACTGTAAGTCAGATTTTGCTGCCACAAGCCCTCTACGACACCGAGACATTCAAATTTTGTGGTAACTTAGCTGATACAGGGTCTCACTCAATGCAATGTTACAAAAAGTAGTGCCCATGAAACAGCTGAAAGTCTTTTGATATGTGGTTATGCTACAATCACAGACTTATTACTCAAATCCTACTAAAAATAATGCAACTAAAAATATAAAAAATAAATATTTCAGTAGTCATTTATTTAATTTGGAGCATAGAACATTGGCCCATGCTGTTGTGCTGACCTATATAATCAGTCTAACCTTTCCTTCCTACAAGGCCTATAACCTTTCATTTTCCTTCTATCGATGTGTCTATAGAGTCCCTGAAATGTCCTTATTATATCAGCATCTTCCATCACCCTTGGCAGTGCGTTCCAAGCACCTATCATTCTCTCTGTAAAAAAAAAACACAGCTCAGATATCTCCCCTAAACTTTACTTCATTCACTTTAAATGGATGTTCACTTGTATTGGCCATTGTCAGCCTGGTGCTGGCTGTTCATTCTACCTATGCCTCTCATACACCTCTATCAAGTTACCTCTCTCCTCACGTGACTCCAAAGAGAAAAGCCCTAGTTCGATCAACCTTTCCTCACAAAACATGCGCTCTTCTCCAGCATTGTGTCAAATACTCCTCTATACCCTCTCTAAAGCTTCCAAATCCCTCCTATAATAAAACAACCAGAATTGAACACAATACTCAAAAGTTTGGTTTAACCAGTTTTATAGAGCTGCAACATTACCTCGCAGTTCTTGAATACAATCCCCTGACTAATGACAGCTGGTATATTATACACCTTCTTGCATGGCAACTTTGAGGGATCTATTTTTTTCATAGTATTTAATAGTTATTAATTACAATACTATTAAGCTAAAAAAAAATCAAAAATAACCTCACACTTACTTTGTCCCTCAAATTTCTTTATTTCCTTTCTTTCAAATAGAAGCAATCTGCTCCAGCATTTATTTTTGTCTATGCATTTGAATGAATTTGAGTGTACTGCACTGCCATTAGATCATATCTCCTGTAGGACTCCACAAGCAATCCTAATCCCAGAGAATTCAAAACCTCATGTCATATTTGCAGGAGCTTGAAATTTTGAATGTTCAAGACTCAGTTTCATAAGTTTACCACAATGACTGTAACAACACCTGGGCAAAAGAAATTAGTTTCTTTTATTTAAATTAAATCAAGCCATTTTTGTGTTGCTCGGAACAGTGGTCAGTTACCAACTTTACAGTATTTTCTAACAACTTATCAACATAATTTATTTTGGTTTCGTGTTTCTTTAGCTATGATTGTATGTTGAAACACAACAAAATTGCTGTACTTACCTTAATAGATAAATCCTCCTTTCCCAATGTAACCAGAGTTTTTATAGGGGGGTAACCTTCCATTTTCCCTTCATGAAGTTCAACAGTAGCTCTCATAGAGTTCTGTTATAAACAAAAGTTCCATATATCCAAATAATTTGAGTTAAGGGTAAACCAAATGAGTCAATAATTGCAGCGGGAAGTTACACCTAATGACGGGTGAGTCAGGAGAAGTTGTGTTTCCGGACTTGCCTTAATTTTCCAGAGAAATGTCTTTTGAGAAAAGCTGTTAATTTTAAGATATTTGCTTTAAGATAAAGTGTATTATTCACACATGTACTTTTAAAAAAAATGGTACCAAGATTAAAATTTAGTCAAATACTAGTTGTGGCTATTTCTCAGAAATAGCCCATTTAAAACAAAATAATATTAAATAATGGTTAAAGTAGTTTAAAATTACTATCAGACAACTTGCCTCCTCCAGATACAAGACGATTGGGATCCATTTACCTGAATGGATGTTGTCAATGAAACAATGGAAGTAACTAAGAGAAGTTGTTAAAATACATTAGGACAGATAAGTCCCCGGGGCCTGACGGAATATTCCCCAGGCTGCTCCACGAGGCGGGACAAGAGATTGCTGAGCCTCTGGCTAGGATCTTTATGTCCTCGTTGTCCACTGGAATGGTACCAGAGGATTGGAGGGAGGCGAATGTTGTTCCCTTGTTCAAAAAAGGTAGTAGGGATAGACCGGGTAATTATAGACCAGTGAGCCTTACGTCTGTGGTGGGAAAGCTGTTGGAAAAGATTCTTAGAGATAGGATCTATAGGCATTTAGAGAATCATGGTCTGATCAGGGACAGTCAGCATGGCTTTGTGAAGGGCAGATCGTGTCTAACAAGCCTGAGTTCTTTGAGGAGGTGACCAGGCATATAGATGAGGGTAGTGCAGTGGATGTGATCTATATGGATTTTAGTAAGGCATTTGACAAGGTTCCACACGGTAGGCTTATTCAGAAAGTTAGAAGGCATGGGATCCAGGGAAGTTTGGCCAGGTGGATTCAGAATTGGCTTGCCTGCAGAAGGCAGAGGGTGGTGGTGGAGGGAGTACATTCAGATTGGAGGATTGTGACTAGTGGTGTCCCACAAGGATCTGTTCTGGGACCTCTACTTTTCATGATTTTTATTAACAACCTGGATGTGGGGGTAGAAGGGTGGGTTGGCAAGTTTGCAGACAACACAAAGGTTGGTGGTATTGTAGATAGTGTAGGGGATTGTCAAAGATTGCAGAGAGACATTGATAGGATGCAGAAGTGAGCTGAGAAGCGGCAGATGGAGTTCAACCCGGAGAAGTGTGAGGTGGTACACTTTGGAAGGACAAACTCCAAGGCAGAGTACAAAGTAAATGGTAGGATACTTGGTAGTGTGGAGGAGCAGAGGGATCTCGGGGTACATGTCCACAGATCCCTGAAAGTTGCCTCACAGGTGGATAGGGTAGTTAAGAAAGCTTATGAGGTGTTAGCTTTCATAAGTCGAGGGATAGAGTTTAAGAGTCGCGATGTAATGATGCAGCTCTATAAAACTCTGGTTAAGCCACACTTGGAGTACTGTGTCCAGTTCTGGTCACCTCACTATAGGAAGGATGTGGAAGCAGTGGAAAGGGTACAGAGGAGATTTACCAGGATTCTGCCTGGTTTAGAGAGTATGCATTATGATCAGAGATTAAGGGAGCTAGGGCTTTACACTTTGGAGAGGAGGATGAGAGGAGACATGATAGAGGTGTACAAGATAATAAGAGGAATAGATAGAGTGGATAGCCAACGCCTCTTCCCCAGGGCACCACTGCTCAATACAAGAGGACATGGCTTTAAGGTAAGGGGTGGGAAGTTCAAGAGGGATATTAGAGGAAGGTTTTTTACTCAGAGAGTGGTTGGTGTGTGGAATGCACTGCCTGAGTCAGTGGTGGAGGCAGATACACTAGTGAAGTTTAAGAGACTACTAGACAGGTATATGGAGGAATCTAAGGTGGGGGCTTATATGGGAGGCAGGGTTTGAGAGTCAGCACAACATTGTGGGCCGAAGGGCCTGTACTGTGCTGTACTATTCTATGTTCTATGTTCCGAGATCCTAAAAGTTTGTAACCCACGAGTTTAGGATGGAAAACCAAAATTATCTATTAACTTAGAATGTAATCAACTTTGAATAGATACACTGAATGAGTTGCTCAAGCTTTGAAAGCAGCTAAAATAGTTTAACAGATTTGGTAGCCAAAGTAAACAGAAATAAAAGCAAATATCAATGAACAATACAGGCCAACTAACAGAAAAATAATAATTCTAGTGAGGAAATGCATAAAATTTGATTTTTATGTTTGGAACATATTTTTTCTGAATTGTTTGTGGAATAATTGGTACATTTAATCCTCTTCACAAAAGCAGTCAAGGGAACTATGTGCTTCTACTGCAAGGACTTGAGTAGTGAGATCACCAAAATATCATTGCTGTAATTTCATCTATTAGCTAAATTTATTATCACAGAAAGCTATATACCAAAGTTTGCCAATGTTAAAAATGCTGCTGGCTCAGTAAGTAGCATATATAAAAAAGAAACTATCCAGACCTTGATCAATTACCTAAGTGAACAATATTGTTGGGAGTTGTCATCAACACAGGTAAAGTGAGATCATTCATTTTGGTTCCACAAAATGGAGATTCCACACATTTTTTTTAAGGTAAGTGACTACACAGAAAGTAAAAAGGTCAAAAGAGATTTAGACGTTCCTGTAAGATAGAACTGGCAATAATGTATCATAAAAGTGGGTAATGAAATGATACATTTTTAATATTTTTTAAATGAAGCCTCATAGGATGAGGTGGTATTGCATCAAAAGGAGATATTGGTCTCCTTTAGGAGAATAGATCTGTTGTTTTGTTTTATTCTGAAAGCAATTGATAGGCTAGATAGAGTGAAAAATTTCCTTTGGTAAAACGCTGAAGTTCAAAAACAACAAAACTTTAAATTTAGGCCAGCCAATCAGGAGGTACATCTTCACAATAAAATCTGAGGTAGCAGAAAAGAGTTCCCATCCATGAAAGCAGAAGATGCTAGTTAAATTATTCGTTATAATTAAGAAAAGTTATACCTGCATGACAAGTAGATTCAAGGATATGGAGCTAAAGTGAATGAGTACAGATGCAGATCAGCTACAAAGTGTATGACCAGCAGAATAAGGTTAAAATATTAATTGCTCTCTTCCTGTCCCCATACATGCTGCAAAAGATTAACTATAGTTAACCACGTAAACAAAGCTAAACTTGGAATTTTAAGATACCATGTGCCTATTTATAAATTCTAAATTTAAAAATTAGGTCTTAAAATTCTTGACAAAAGCATTGATCTAGGAAGGTAGATAACAGCCTAAAAATGGAAGTCCCTCAAGCGCCAACAAATGCAAACACAAAATTATATATTGCTACTTTCTTCAGCAATTATGAAACTGAAACTGTTAACTTACTTTAAACAATTCGAACAACATGTGGAAGAGATGCGAGGGTACATACACCACTTGGATAGGCTTTGCAGGTGTTTTAGCTGAAACATATTGATAAATTCATTCATTAATTATGTATATTCCTCTGCACAATTATTAACACCCATACAATAAATATTACATATTACAATTCTACTTAAAAACAAATTTATAAACATGATCTGCTGATTGAACTGGAACAATTTTTGCTACCTGATGAGCTAATAAACAAAACACGATTAAAGCACCAAGGAAGACTGAGACATTGAGGCAAATGCAGAAGGTGAGCGAGAATTTCAGCGCCAACTTCAGCCTTCTGATCACTGCCAGAGAAGGAGTCTGTGAGCGGCCTATCGATGTGTGGCTCACTGTGGCAGGCCGGTAGGCCTTTCTGCCTTGTGTGGTGTCCCTGTCTTTCGATGAACATCAGCGATATCGGAAGATGATATCGTGGTTCTGTGCTATGGATTGGACTTTTGTGTTTATGGACCGTGGACCTTTTCAGACTTATGGTTTTTATATTGCATTTTCTTTAAATTGCCCGTTCCTGTTCCGTTTTGTGCAGGGGAAGGGGGGTTTTGGGGTTTGAAGATCAAGATGGTGTTCTTTTTTGTATAGGGTGGGAGAAGACGTTTTTCTCTGAATGACTTTGATGTTCTTTCTGTTTCATGGCTACCTGGAGAAATACAAATTTCAGAGTTGTATACAGACACATGCCTTTGAACCTTTGATAAAATACACTGTCATTGCTAGAAATATTCAGCAGTGAAGCAGCAAATGTGGAGGGAGAAACAAAATTATTGCTTACACTGATAATCTTTAATAAGAAAAACCTTGAAGTATTACTGGATTGTGGAAGAATAGCTCATCAAGTCATTAAAATCAATTTTACAGAAAAGCCTGGGGAGCAATTTTGAATGTCATCTTAATAACCAGTGGAGAAGTATCAAAGAAACACTATGTGAAAAAAATAAAGATTGACTTGGATGTCAAGCAGTCAATACAGCTTAATTTAAGTATATGTTTGGTGCATTGTAGTCAGATATCCGATAGAATAGGTTCAAAATTAGAATAACTGGTTTACATTTCTAATCGACATGCTGCCTACAATGACATTGTTCGGAAAGTCATTTTCCACATATATAATGAAATTACCTAGCACCATCAGTTCTCTTCACCACAAGACTATCACTAAATTATCATACTGCTTGTGCAAAGTCCTGAACAGAATAAACTGAAGGCATTGCCCCCAATTTAAAGCATCAATTAGATTCTCTAACTATTGTCTTATCTTCCTTTCCAGCTACAGTCTTAGGCTCAACTAAATTATTTGCAACTTTGGTATTATATTTAATGTTTAGAAGTTTTTTCTATCACATAGCTGCACCATCAAGATGGTTTGTATCCACTTCAGAAATGACGACTAACTATATCCTGTCTTAAGTTATTTGCCCATCAGTCTGGTATCACTGACTCCCATTTCAGCAGCATGATTTTAAAATTTGCATCATTACTTTTCATTATCATATTTTCCCTATTCCCCCTTTATAATTCCCTCCAACTACAGATATCAGCCTCCCTCCAATCCTGGCATAAAGAACATCCCCTGATATCTCCATACATCACTCATCAATAAACTTGGTTTGATAATTTGCCTTTGAAGCATTCTTCAGCATCTTACTATGTTCATGTTATTAAATAAATACAAGTTCTTTTTGTTATTTTTGAGAGATGTTATCAATGTAGTCAATACCATTTTGTGAACTAGCATTTTGAAGGGTCACTCTACTAGCCCACACTGTTGTTACTGGATCAGCACTATTCTGCTAAATATGGTGACATTAACGATATGTAATTGCATTGAAGCAGGTTGGCTGTTATCTTCCAATTCATCAGCATTCCAGTTAACTAAATCCCAGTCTGGAAGACCAGAATGATAGATGAAGCACTGGCCATTTCACTCTGTCAATGAACTCCATCTTCTTTTTCCCTAATTTTATATTTTAATTATTTCTCAGCATCAGAGACATTAGGCAAAAAATTTTCAGCAGCCTCTTGGCAAGGGTTCCTTCTGCATCTGGGTCAGGTGAGTGCAAGCAAATGGAAACTATGAGCAGTGCACTGAACCCAACTCAATTTAGCCCAGGAAAAATTGATGTTTAGCAGATAATTTCAATGGCATATTTGATAGTCATTGTTTTCCTCTTTGTGTGATGTACAGTATTAAGTGATCAATACTGTGAAGCCTGGTTATTACAATTTGTTATAATTAATTCTAATAAAAATCTTGGAAAATTCCAATTACCATTAAATTCATTAACCTCCACATCTGGGGACCCTGTGTAATATTGTTCACAAAGCATCTTTGCAGTCTCGTATGCATCTACACAAAGAAAATGAAAATCAAAGATTAAACTATACAGCTTACAAGATACAAGTCAAAAATATCTGCTCAATCTGGTAGAAAAGTGCAGCTTCGTTATGCTACAGTCATGCAAGTTCTCAGTTCTTGAGTGCAAAAGATCAAGCAAGTTCATAATTAACAAGAAACATACTATACATAACAACCACTCAGGTATACTTTCCTTGGTTATCTATTGTAGATGACCTTAGTAGCGAAGAATGGACTTAGTTGTGTGACATTTACCTCAACCTTACATGTTGGAAATATTAGGTTTCATTTCAGAGTTTTATTAAATCAAATTATTTACATCAGCTGAGAGTCCATATTCAACACATGGCTGATACAACCAGTAAACCCTCTTATTTTCATTCTGTATCAACTCCTATGAAGTAGACATTTTTCCAGATCTGATCATCACTGAAGATATAATGGTATCAGACATTCTATTAATCTGTTTAAGGCTGTTATGTCAAATATTGATCTAGAACAGAGGATATATGCAGTAACACACACAAAATGCTGGTGGAACACAGCTGGCCAGGCAGCGTCTATAGGAACAGGTACAGTTGATGTTTCGGGCTGAGACCCTTCGTCAGGACTAACTGAAAGAAGAGGTAGTAAGACATTTGGAAGTGGGAGGGGGAGGGGGAGATCCGAAATGATAGGAGAAGATAGGAGGGGGAGGGATGGAGCCAAGAGCTGGACAGATGATTGGCAAAAGAGGATACAAGGCTGGAGAAGGGAGAGGATCATGGGACGGGAGGCCTAGGGAGAAAGAAAGGGGGAGGGGAGCACCAGAGGAAGATACAGTGAGAGGGACAGAGGGAGGAAAAAAAAGGGGGGGAAATAAATAAATAAAGGATGGGGGTAAGAAGGGGAGGAGGGGCAGTAACGGAAGTTAGAGAAGTCAATGTTCATGCCATCAGGTTGGAGGCTACCCAGACGGAATATAAGGTGTTGTTCCTCCAACCTGAGTGTGGCTTCATCTTTACAGTAGAGGAGGCCGTGGATAGACATATCAGAATGGGAATGGGACGTGGAATTAAAATGTGTGGCCACTGGGAGATTCTGCTTTCTCTGGTGGATAGAGTGTAGGTGTTCAGCGAAACGGTCTCCCAGTCTGTGTCGGGTCTCACCAGTATATAGAAGGCCGCACTGGGAGCACCGGATGCAGTATATCACCCCAGCCAACTCACAGATGAAGTGTTGCCTCACCTGGAAGGACTGCCTGAGGTCCTGAATGGTGGTAAGGGAGGAAGTGTAAGGGCATGTGTAGACTTGTTCCACTTACAAGGATAAGTGCCAGGAGGGAGATCGGTGGGAAGGGATGGGGGGGACAAATGGACAAGGGAGTCGTGTAGGATATATGCAGTTTCCTGACAAAGCCATCCTGACATTTTTGAAGTAATTAGGTGGGTAGGCAGAGACGTGTTGGGAAGAGAAAACTTTTATATCCAAAGTAAATGAAACGTTGAAAATTATTTTCTGCACTAATCATTGCAATTCAAATGGGAAAGGCAATACATTCTAGCTTGTAGGCTCTACATTGTGTTTTTAAATTGTTACATGTGCAGCCAAATCCTAATAACAAATTAAATTAGCACAGATAGGGTATTAATTAACAAAATATAACAGATGTGCAATAAATAGGTCATCTTCAGGTTGACAAACTGTAACCAAAAGGTACCACAGACATCAACGTCACAGTTCCAACAATTTATATTCAGATTAATAACCAACGTGAAAGATCCAAGTATTTAAGCCAAATTTGTAAATATCATGGGAAAGGAGAATGCTGAAAATTTGCCAAGAGATTATAGAAAGGTTAAGAAGATGAGCAGAAATATGGTTGATGGATTATGACATAGTAATTGACAGATCATTTTCTCTGGTTAGCAAAACAGAGAAACAGCTTAACAGAAGACAAATTACCCCTGGCCGAATCCTGCAATATCAAGGGATCTGGGTGCACTATAATAACAAACACACAATTAACACGAAAGTGTAGCTAATCCCCTGATTTCCCCACTGTCAACATCTTGGGGACTGCCACTAACCAGAAATTGAATTGCAGTAGGCACATACATAGAACAGATCAGAGGATAGGAATTCTGCAGCAAGTAACTCGACTCCTAATGCCCCAAAGGCTGTCTACCATCTACAAGGCTCGTGTCAGGAGAGCAATGGAACACTCTGTACTTGCTTAGATAAGTGCAGCTTTCATACAACTCAAGAAGCTCAACACAATGGAGAACATAGCCGCGCCCTTGATAGGCACCCCTTCCACAACCATTTCTTCACTTTACATTAGCAGATGTCTTCACCATTTAAGGAGGCACTCCTACAACTCACCAAGAATATTCAGGCATCACCTTCCAACTTCAACTAGTTCAAAGGCTAAGGGCAGCAAAAGCATGGAAACACCACCAGCTGAAAAGTCACACATCTCCTGTTTGGAAATAAGTAATCATTCCTTCACCATTGCTGGGTCAAGATCCTACATCCCAAATAGGATTTTGGGTATACCCACACCTCAATAACTGCAATGGCTCAGGATGGCAGCTCATCACCACCTTCGCAAAGCCAACCATGGAGAGGCAATTAAATGCTGGCTCAGCCTGTTAAACTTGCACCCCTCGAATAAATATACAAAAAATACACGATTTTGAGAGGGTCTGACTGATTAGATACTGACAGGATGTTTCTCCTGCTGGGGGAATTCAGAACTCAGGCATATTGTTTTAAAATAAGAGCTAGTGATTCAAAACCAAAACATTAATAACCTTTCAGTGGGTCTTGAACCTTTGGAATCCTCCATGCCAGAGAGCTGAAGAAGGGCAAGTTATTAAATATACTCAAGACTAAGAAAGACATTTCAAGGATAGAGAAATCGAGGATAATGAGCAACAGACTTGAAAGCGGAACAAGCCAAAAACAAAAATCATTCCAGCCATGATGTGATGCAATTGCAGAACAACTTCAATAGGCATTAGAGCCAACTTCTGATACACTTCTCAAATTTTTATTAGATTCTTTTGGACTTGACAATTTTTTTGTAATCTAGTATGAAGGGGATATTTTCCTCACTTGAAGATCTCATACCTCTAACAACATCTGCAACGTTGCAGTTTGGATCAATACTTCCAATATGCTTAGGATGTGCCGGATTTGTGTTACCACCAAAAAGAAGAGCTGCCAAGAATAAACCAAAGAAAACAATAAGAGCATAATCTCTTACATCATTTTGTAGATAAAGCTGATAATAATCAGTCACATCACAGATAAATTGTGTTGGATGTTCTACAATATATTTTATGAAATAAATTATTAAAATGTAATAGTAGTGTGTGAAAACAAGTTTGAAATTAACAAAATTTCTCATCTCATATTTAGATACACACAAATTAAGATATTCAGAACCTTTCAAAGTGCTTTAAGATATAAATGTGTCCATTTTATTCGTCATAGAAAAGTGCAGCACAGAAACAGGCCCTTTGACCCATCAAGTCCATGCTAAGCTATTTAAACTGTCTGCTCCCATCGACCCTAATCCTCTATACTCGAACCATCTCTGTAGCTCTCCAATCTTCTCTTAAAACATTGAAATTGAGCTTGCATGCAGCACTTGTGCTGGTACTTCTGATATTTAGCATTGCCTCGAAATACCATTAATATTTAGGTTGCTGGTAAAGACTTTCTCAGACTTGTATTGGAATTTAATTCTATCCAAGTTTCACATTTAAGCACATTCCCTATAAGCTCTCCATATTTGGGCAGCTAGGTCCTTATTTCAATTAAAATCTCAATTGAAAATCTCAACATGTCACAATATGCTTCAGGTTGCTGGTCCTAAATGATGAAGTAATAGTTTGTCCTGTTCAGCTGGATGTGCTGCAATCCAATAGCATCTTTTATTCATCCTTAACAGTTCCATAGATTCTGGTGCCAACTTTGATCTGGCTGACCATGACTAGCTTTTGGGTGGCTACAAAGGCACTATTCCAAGATGAAAACAAACTTTGCTACAGAGTAATTTCAATCAGATCATTGATCATTAATTTAGAAAATACTATTCTCCCCCCCCCAAAAAAAAGAACCAATTGTCCCACTATATCTTCACAAGAAAGCTCTTGAAAAAAATCAATGTATAGTTCAATTTGCTCTCAACTTTAATACAAAGTACTTACTGTGCTGGTTGATAAGCATCCTAAATGAGATACGGCTGGTGTAGAAACGATCCAGAAAGTATTGAACATTACTACTTATAAATGGGTCAAAGCCAAACTTCTCCTTATATTCAATAACCCCCTGAGCCATGGTTGGTACAACATCATTATGTCGATTTCGGATTTTAATCAGAGATTCTAGAAAACTAAGGTACAAAACACATTTGTCATACGAGAGCTAAAACATGATTAAATCAAAGAATGAAAAACATGTGAAAAGAGCACGGGACAGAAGTACACTAATGTATGAAATTCCAAATTAAAATACCACAGGAACTACTCAAACTTTCAGGGAGTATTTGCTGGTAATTTTCCAACTATTGCCTTTCAGTCACACACCAATCATCAATCAAATTGAAATATAGTGGATATATTTTAAACTGCAGAAATGAGCACACCCAAGCCTGAAAAGTATACTTATGAAACAAATAATTCTTACTCATCTGACACTTCTGGATCTTCAGGTCCTTTGCTCTGAAATTCAAGTAGCTCTAAAAAGCTTTGCATGTACCTGCAAGGTGAAAAAATAAGTTAACCAAAGAACTTAATTTTTTTTGAAAAACTTAACCAAAACAAAAATCATTCAGAAATCATACTTTCTGGATAAATTAATTATCCAACAAATTAATAAACTGCATAGATTTAACTAACATCAAAAATAAATAACCATTTTACAATCTTCAACACTTTGTCTGCAAATTACTTTGGGACAAAAGAAGTTTTCAGTGAGGGCAAGTGAGAAAAGGGGAAGAATACTTAGTGCAGAAACTCAAAGTGGGGTACTAAGTAAAACAGTGTTACCAAAGTAAAGAGTGATGGGACAAGGCAAAAGTGGCCATGCTGTGACTTGATGACAAGGGCCAAAATACCATGCCAGTAACATGAGTGGAGCAGGTAATCACTACTAATGGCCCAGTAACACATCTGACACCCTATGTGAAACAGGTTTCAGTGACAACCCATATAACATTCTGACCAAACCAATGCATGGACTGGATATGTGAATAAAAATGGAGGTTAAGGGATGAAGTTCCCATCAGTAGGGAGACAAAAGTGTATGTGACTGTTTGGGATAAAGATCAGGGAATGAAGACTGAATGGGGTGGGTAAGAGGGGTAAGGTACATGAAAAATTGTATAGCTGGGAACAGAAAGATGAGAGAACAGGGCTCAAAATATAAACATGAGAAATAGAAGGAAGAGAGCATTGTATGACCATAAGACATAGAAGCAGAATTAGGCCATTCGGCCCATTGAGTCTGCTCCGCCATTCAATCGTGGCTGATCCTTTTTACGCCTCCTCAGCCCCATTGCCCGGCCTTTTCCACATAACCTTTGATGCCATGGCTAATCGAGAACTTATCAATCTCTGCCTTAAATATACCCAATGACCTGTCCTCCACAGCTGCCTGTCGTAACAAATTTCACAAATTCACCACCCTCTGGCTAAATTTCTCCACATCTCTGTTTTAAACGGATGCCCTCTATTCTCAGGCTGTGCCCTCTTGTTCCCTAGACTCACCCACCATGGGAAACATCCTTTCCACACCTACTCTGTCAAGGCATTTCAACATTCGCAAGGTTTCCATGAGGTCCCCAACTCATCCTTCTAAATTCCAGTGAGTGCAGGGCCAAGATCATCAAACATTATGATTAGATACATTATTGCCTGGAATGGACGCTGCAACGCACAAGATCAAAAGAGGCTGTAGAGGGTTGTAGACTCAACTAGCTCCATCACAGATCCAAATCTCCCAACCATTGAGGGCATCTTCAAAAGGCACTGCCTCAGGAGGTGGCATCCATCATTAAGGACCTTCACCATCCGGGACACATCCTCTTCTCATTACTGCCATCAAGGTGGTGGTACAGGAGCCTGAAGAACATACTCAGTGTTTTAGAAACACCTCATTTTCCTCTGCCAAGAACTCACGAACACCATCTCTCTATTCTCCTTTTGAACTCTTCATTTATTTTAATTTTTTTATTGTAATAGAGTAATTTTTGTCTTGCACTATACTACTGACCCTAAAGAACAAATTTCAAGCCACATGTCAGTGATGATAAACCTGATTCTGTTGCTGAAATAAAATGCTATAAACAAAAGGAATTCTCGGTGAGACATGTTAGAACACAGATCAATACTGCACAGAAACAAGACAATCATGATAGCAGGTTAAATCAAGCCCAACTGCCTGCACATGCTTAATATCCATCCACTCTTGCACGTGTATGTGCCTATCTGGTGGATGCCTCTTAAATATCACTATCATTCCACCACCCACCTCCACCCCACAACTCTACTCCTGGCAACATGACCTAGGCCTCTACCACTCTCATTTAGAGAAGGTAATTTGTAGAGAGTTTGCAGACTGTTGCAAGAAATACAAGGAGGTGATTTTAACTTTACACATTTTGATTGGGGCTCCCATACTTCAGTAAGGTTGGATAGGATAGAGTTTGTCAAATGTGTTCAGGAAAATTTCCTTAGTCCCAACTGGAGCAAGAGCAATACTAGATCTCTTATTAGGTGATGACACAGGGCAGGTGACAGAAGTATGAGTAGGGGAACTTCTTGTAGCTAGTGAACGTAATGCCATTAGTTTCAATATAATTATGGAGGAGGGTACATCTGGTCCTCGCGTTTAAATTCTAAATTGGAGTTCGGCAAATTTTGATGGTATCAGAAAGGATTTGGTTTAAGTGTGGATTGGGATAGGTTGTTTTCAGGCAAAGGAATACTTGGTAAATGGGAGACTTTCAAAAGTGAATTCTGAGAGTACAAAGTTTACATGTTCCTGTCAGAATAAAAGGCAAGGATAACAAACTTATGAAACCTTAGTTTTTGAGATATATTGAAGTCCTGGTTAAGGAGGAAGAGGAGGTACATAGCAGGTATAGGTAGGGAGAACAAATGAAGTACTTGAGGAATCTAGAAATGAAAGAGAACACTTAAGGAGGAAATCAGGAGTGCTAAGAGAAGGCAAGAGGTTGTTCTAGCAGATAAGGTGGAAGAGAATCCCAAGGACTTCTACAGAAATGTTAAGAGCAAAAGGATTTTCAAGGGACTAAACTGGTCCTCTTGAAGATCAAAGTGGCCATCAGACATGGAGTAGAAGAGTAATTTTTGATCTGAAATGGATTTTTTGCATCTATAATTACCTGGGAGATGACACAGTCTATAGAAGTGAGCAAAACAGCAGTGAGGTCATGGACCATATACAGATAACAGAGGAAGCAAATTAAGGTGGATAAATCCCCAGGGCCTGACATGATGTTTCCTCAAACCTTGTGGGTGGCTAGTGCAGAAATTGCAGAGTCCCTAGCAGAGATATTGAAAACATCCTTAGCAAATGGTGAGGTGCCAGAGCACTGGAGGATAGCTAATGTTGTTCTGTTGTTTAAGGCTCTAGAATAAGCTAGGAAATTAGAGGCCAGTAGTGAGTATGTTATTGGAAGGTATTCTATGTGATGAGATATAACTGTATTTGGATAGACAGGGACTGATTAGGGAAAATCAACATGGCTTTGTGTGTGATAAGTCATGCCTAAACCAATACTACAGAGTTCTTCAAGGAAGTTACCAGGAAGGTCAATGAAGGCAAGACAGTGGATGTTGTTTACATGGACTTTAGCAAGACCTTTTACAAGGTCCTGCATAGGAGATTGGTCAAAAGGGTTCAGTCACTTAGCATTCAGGTTGAGGTAATAAACTAGATTAGACATTAGTTTCCTGGGAGAAGCCAGGGAGTGGTAGTAGTTAGTTGCCTCTGTAACTGGAGGCCTGTGACAGGGCTCGGTGCTGGGTCTGTTGGGGCTTGTCATCTATACCAACGATCTGGATAATAATGTAGTACACTGGATCAGCAAATTTGTAGATGACACCAAGATTGGAGGGTAGTAGACGGTGAGAAAGTCTATCAAAGCTTGAAGCAGGATCTGGACCAGTTGGAATAATGGGCTGAAGAATGGCAGTTGGAATGCAGAGGTGTTACATTCTGGGAGAACAAACCAGGCAAGATCTACACGACGAGCGATAGAGCACCAATGAGTGCAGTAGAATGGAGGGATCTGGGAATGTAGATCCATAACTCCTTGAAAGTGGCATCACAATTAGACAGGATCATAAAGAGAGTCTTTGGCACATTAGCCTTTATAAATCAAAGTACTGAGTACAGGAGTTGAGATGTTATGTTGAAGTTATAAAAAACATTGGTGAGGCATAATTTGGAGCATTGTGCACAGTTTTGGTTACCTACTTACAGGAAAATATAAATAAGATTGAAAGAGCACAGAGAACATTTACAAGGATGTTGCTGGGACCTGAGGACCCGAGTTATTGGGAAAGGTTGAATCAGTTACGACTTTATTTCCTAGAGCATAGAAGAGTGAGAGGAGATGTGACAGAGGTATACAAAATTATGAGGGGTATAGATAGGATAAATATAAGCAGACTTCTTCCCTACTGAGCTTGGGTGAGACTAGAACTTGAGGTCATGGATTAAGGGTGAAAGGTGAACTGTTTAAGGCAGGTGTTCCCAATCTTTTTTATGCCATGAGCCCTTACCATTAATCGAGAAGTCCGTGGACCCCAGGTTGGGAACCCCTGATTTCAGGTAAACATGAAGGAGAACTTCTTCACTCAGAAGGCGGTGAGAATGCGGAACCAGCTGCCAGCAGAAGTGAATGGATTCGAGCTTAATTTTAACATTTATGAGAAATTTGGATAGGTGCATGGATGGGAGTGGTATGGAGGGCTCCTGTCTGGGCATAGATCGATGGGGCTAGGAAGATTAATAGTTCAGCATGGACTGGATTGTCCGAAAGGCCTGTTTCTGCGCTGGTGTTCTATGACTGATTCTCTAGGTTAAAAAAAACCTTGATTTGCACATCTCCTTTAGGCTTTCCCCTTCTCATGTTACAACTACCTCTAGTAACTCCATTTTTCAATCCTGGAAAAAATGTCTGAAGATAGTTGTGATCAACAGAACATGAGCTTGGATCATCCACAAACTCAAGTCTAAATTCAAAGTCAGTAACAGAGGGATTACTACATGGAAAGTGCAAGCAAGGTTTAAAAGCAGCTACTTGCAGGGCACAGCATTAGTTGTTGGAAAGTGGGTCAAAGAACAGAAAATGAACCGTTAAGTAGATGCTTATACTAGAATGCTTGACACAGCAGACACCAGCGCTCATCATTAGATGTAACAAATCAGTAAGACAGAAAGATCATAAAACATAGCATGAACAAACCCTTCAGCCCACAATTTTGTGTCACACCAATTAGTAATCAAAAGGCCAACTAATCTCTTCTGCCTGCACAATGTCCAAATCCTTCCATTTTCCTCACATTCATGTGCCTATCCAAACATCCTTTGAAATTACCTTCACTCACCATAAATGCATGCCCTCTGATATTTGACGTTTCAACCCTGGAAAAATGATATTGTCTGCTTACTGTATCTATGCCTCTCAGAACCTTATAAACCACTATCAGATCTTCCAACAGCCTCCACCGTTCCAGAGAAAAAAACCCAAATTGTCTAACTTCTTGTTGTAGCAGATGCCCTCTAATCGAGACTGCAGACTAGTAATCTTTTGCACCCTCTCTAAAGTCTAAAATGGGGCCACCAGAAATGTAAGCAGTACTTCTGATGTGGCCTAGAGTTTTAAAAACTACAACATAACTTCCTGACTTTTAAATTCAAGGCTTCAACTAAAGTCAAGCATGCTATAATGTATTTAGTATTTTAGTAATACTTAAGTAATATTGTTTGATTAAGTATTCTTGGTTTGTTTGCAAAATTCATTATGGGTTATATGTAAGTACGTGAATGGCATATGACATCACGCTACCACATCACGTGTGTGCACCTCACTAAACATAAAAAGCTAACTGGACCCATTTCCCAGCTCCAATTTCAATTAGTTTCTCGAGTTACAAAACATGATAATGGTGAGGAGGAAGTTTTAAAATGAACCCAAGACGACTACTTACCTGTTGAAGCACAGCACGTTTTTCTCTTCAGAAAGGGACAGAGAGGGTCAAGTTTAAAAAAGGCAGAAAATGGACAGAATTAACAAGCTATGAGTTCATAAACAGTGAAGAACCAGATGATAATAATAAATAACAAAAAGCATAAACAGCTGGGTACATTAGAAAGATAGACATATTCAATTGCACAACAGATAATGGATGATGTATACTGAATAGATTGGGCAGTAGTTTGAAACAAATGAAATAGTCAATGAAAAACAAGTATCAGTTTTGCTGACTGCATTGGTTGAAAATGCATACAGTTTGCTTAGGAGTTTAACTGCTCCAACCAAACCAGCCAAAATGAGCTGTGCTGATATTGTTAACATAATGCTTTAAGTTTCATAAGCGAAATCAAAAGGAAGAGGAGTCAGCACAACATTGTGGGCCGAAGGGCCTGTAATGTGCTGTAGATTTCTATGTTCTATGAGTCCATTTCAGCTTACATGGCTGATTTGAAGGGATTGTCCAAGCATTGTCCAAGGAAACATAAAGTTGTGGTGGTAGGGGATTTTAATTTTCCACATATTGATTGGGACTCCTATACTGTTAGGGGTCTAGATGGGTTAGAGTTTGTAAAATGTGTTCAGGAAAGCTTTCTAAATCAATATATAGAGGTACCAACTACAGGGGATGCAATATTAGATCTCCTATTAGGAAACGAGTTAGGACAAGTGACGGAAGTGTGTGTAGGGGAGCACTTTGGTTCCAGTGATCATAACACCATTAGTTTCAACTTGATCATGGATAAAGATAGATCTGATCCTAGGGTTGAGGTTCTAAACTGGAAGAAGGCCAAATTTGAAGAAATGAGAAAGGATCTAAAAAGCGTGGATTGGGACAGGTTTATCTCTGGCAAGGATGTGATCGGTAAGTGGGAAGCCTTCAAAGGAGAAGTTTTGAGAGTGCAGAGCTTGTACATTCCTGTCAGGATTAAAGGCAAAGTGAATAGGAATAAGGAACCTTGGTTCTCAAGGGATATTGCAACTCTGATAAAGAAGAAGAGAGAGTTGTATGACATGTATAGGAAACGGGGAGTAAATAAGGTGCTTGAGGAGTATAAAAAGTGCAAGAAAATACTTAAGAAAGACGTCAAGAGGGCTGAAAGAAGATATGAGGTTGCCTTGGCAGTCAAAGTGAAGGATAATCCAAAGAGCTTTTACAGGTATATTAAGAGTAAAAGGATGGTAAGGCATAAAATTGGTCCTCTTGAAGATCAGAGTGGTCGGCTATGTGCGGAACCAAAAGAAATGGGGGAGATTTTAAATGGGTTTTTTGTGTCTGTATTTACTAAGGAAACTTGCATGAAATCTATGAAATTAAGGAAAACAAGTAGAGAGATCATAGAAACTGTACAGATTGAAAAGGAGGAGGTGCTTGCTATCTTGAGGCAAATTAAAGTGGATAAATCCCCAAGACCTGACAGGGTATTCCCTCGGACCTTGAAGGAGATTAGTGTTGAAATTGCAGGGGCCCTGGCAGATATATTTAAAATGTTGGTGTCTACGGGTGAGGTGCTGGAGGATTGGAGAATGGCTCATGTTGTTCTGTTGTTTAAAAAATGATCGAAAAGTAATCCGGGAAATTACAGACTGGTCAATTTGATATCAGTAGTGGGTAAGTTATTGGAGGGAGTACTAAGAGACAGAATCTACAAGCATTTGGATAGACAGGGACTTATTAGAGAGAGTCAACATGGCTTTGTGCGTGGTAGGTCATGTTTGACCAATCTATTGGAGTTTTTTGAGGAGGTTACCAGGAAAGTGGATGAAGGGAACGCAGTGGATGTTGTCTACATGGACTACAGTAAGGCCTTTGACAAGGTCCCGCATGGGAGGTTAGTTAGGAAAATTCAGTCGCTAGGTATACATGGAGAGGTGGTAAATTGGATTAGACATTAGCTCAATGGAAGAAGCCAAAGAGTGGTAGTAGAGGATTGCTTCTCAGATTGGAAGCCTGTGACTAGTGGTGTGCCACAGGGATCAGTGCTGGGTCCATTGTTATTTGTCATCTATATCAATGATCTGGATGATAATGTGGTAAATTGGATCAGCAAATTTGCTGATGATACAAAGATTGGAGGTGTAGTGGACAGTGAGGAAGGTTTTCAAAGCTTGCAGAGGGACTTAGACCAGCTGGAAAAATGGACTGAAAAATGGCAGATGGAGTTTAATACAGACAAGTGTGAGGTATTGCACTTTGGAAGGACAAACCAAGGTAGAACATACAGGGTAAATGGTAAGGCACTGAGGAGTGCAGTAGAACAGAGGGATCTGGGAATACAGATACAAAATTCCCTAAAAGTGGCGTCACAGTTAGATAGGGTCGTAAAGAGAGCTTTTGGTACATTGGCCTTTATTAATCAAAGTATTGAGTATAAGAGCTGGAATGTTATGATGAAGTTGTATAAGGCATTGGTGAGGCCAAAACTGGAGTATTGTGTTCAGTTTTGGTCACCAATTTACAGGAAGGATATTAGTAAGGTTGAAAGAGTGCAGAGGTGGTTTACAAGGATGTTGCCGGGACTTGAGAAACTCAGTTACAGAGGAAGGTTGAATAGGTTAGGATTTTATTCCCTGGAGCGTAGAAGAATGAGGGGAGGGGAGATTTGATAGACGTATATAAAATTATGATGGGTATAGATAGAGTGAATGCAAGCAGGCTTTTTCCACTGAGGCAAGGGGAGGAAAAAACCAGAGGACATAGGTTAAGGGTGAGGGGGGAAAAGTTTAAAGGGAACATTAGGGGGGGCTTCTTCACACAGAGTGGTGGGAGTATGGAATGAGCTGCCAGACGAGGTGGTAAATGCGGGTTCTTTTTTAACATTTAAGAATAAATTGGACAGATACATGGATGGGAGGTGTATGCAGGGATATGGTCCGTGTGCAGGTCAGTGGGACTAAGCAGAAAATGGTTCAGCACAGCCAAGAAGGGCCAAAAGGCCTGTTTCGTGCTGTAGTTTTTCTATGGTTTCTATGGTCTCATTGCCAGTTCAGTGGAGGGTTTAATGGTGCACTGAGAGATCATAGAGAGGTCAACTCACTACAGGAAGGATGTGGAAACCACAGAAAGGGTGCAGAGGAGATTTACAAGGATGTTGCCCGGATAGGGGAGCATGCCTTACAAGAATAGGTTGAGTGAACTCTGCCTTTTCTCCTTGGAGCGATGGAGGATGAGAGGTGACCTGATAGAGGTGTATAAGATGTTGAGAGGCATTGATTGTGTGGATAGTCAGAGGGTTTTTCCCAGGGCTGAAATGGCTAACAAGAGAGGGCACGTTTTTAAGGTGCTTGGAAGTAGGTACTGAGGAGATGTCAGGGGTAAGTTGTTTTTTTTTAAAAAACACAGAGAGTGGTGAGCGTATGGAATGGGCTGCCAGCGACATTGGTGAAGGCTGATACAATAGGGTCTTTTAAGAGACTCCTGGATAGGTACATGGAGTTTAGAAAAATAGAGGGTTATGGGTAACCCTAGGTAATTTCTAAAGTATGTACATGTTCGTCACAGCATTGTGGGCTGAAGGGCCTGTATTATGCTGTAGGTTTTCTATGTTTCTGTTTAGTTTGTGGAATATTACAAGAAAACAGCTTCTAATGGAAGTAAAATTCTCATTTAAAACAGCAATTGAAATCAATGCATCAATAGAAACAGCAAACAGAGATGCAATTCAGTTGCAGTCAGGAATGAAAGTGAGAGTGAACAAAATTGGAACGTCTATACAGAAACTGCCCTGGCCAAACAAATTGTGGTAGGGGCTCACATACACCAGACCAATGCAGATTTAAAGGCAAAACCTGCGGAAAATACAAAGAAGGACACATACAAAGAAATAAATGGAATGCACAGGGAAGAGAAAAGGCCAAGAAGCCAAGTTGCAGTTTCAAAAAGAGCATGCGCTTGATGAAAAATCTGATAATGGTGAGAATAACATAGAACTGGGTAGCCTTGAAATTTACTATGTGAAATCTAACAACAGACAAGCAATATGGTTTACACCATATTAAATTGAAAAGCAAATTAATTAAAATGGAATTGTACACAGGTTCAGCTGTTTTAGTCATTCCATAAAATGATACTGAATGGCACTTCAAAGATACTGAACTGAACTGAAGCCAGCCGATATCCAACTTAGAACTCAAACTAGAGAAAAGATAACTCCTGTGGGAATGACATCCATATCAGTGAAATAAAACAACCAACAAGCCACATTGGGTATACATGTGTAAAATCAGGAGGGCCAGGATTGTGCGGCTGTGATTGGCTGAGACAACTATAACTTGATATGAGATCCAGCCACAATTTTCATGCCAAACCCCTGCAACAGACTCAACTGAAAGCAAATTAAGAAAGGTACTGGGTGAAGCCACAGCAGTGTTCAAGGATGAAATTGGAAACCTCAAACATATCAAGGGTAAAATAGTGTTAAATGAAAATTCTATAACCGAGTTTTTCAAAGCCCATCCATTTGTTCCTTATACCATTTGTAATAAAGTAGACAGTGAGCTAGATTGCATGGAAGCTTTGGAATGCTTTCCAAGGTTGAATGGAGCCCATGGGCAATGCCACTGGTCCCAGTAGCCAAGAAGGTGGTTCCTGTCAGGATCTATGGCAATTTTAAGGTCTTCACCAACTCAGTATTGAAGGTAGATCAATACTGCCTGCCCAGGATAGAGGATATCTTTGCAAACCTTTCTGGAGAAGAACACTTCAACAAAGAGGACTTAGCTGAGGACTATCTGCAGAGGGAGATTGAGGAGGCCAAAGTGTGTTAAGAAAATTCAAGCAATGGTGGATGCCTCAAAGCCAAAGGACGTGTCACAGTTGCAGTCCTTTTTAGGATGTGTCAATTACTATATGGGTTCCTGCCAAATTTGGCAACTGTGCTCCACCCCTTGAACTCATTACTACAGATTGGGAAGAAATGGCAATGGACAAAGCAGTGTGAGGTGGCTTTCCAGAAGGCAAAGGAGATGGTGACATCAGACACTGTACGCACACATTACGATCCACATCATCCAGATAAGCTTGCCTGTGATGCCTTGCCTTATGGTATAGATGCAGTCACGTCACATGTTATGAGTGATGGAAATGAACGCTCCATAGCCTTTGCATCACGTTCCCTTACCGCTGCAGAGAAATATTACGCAGAGGCTGACAGAGAGGCCAAGTCTGGTTTAGGGTGTAAAACATTTCAACCAGTTTAAGAGTTTACCCTTGTTTCTGCTCATCAACCACTAGTGTCCATTTTCTTTTTATTATTATTAATTTTTTATTGCAACACCAACAAATTACACTCAATACAATCAGTTGCCAATTACATTTTGACTGTTTAACCCAGCCACCCCCCAACCTTCATCACCATCCCTCCTCCACCCCTCTCTCCCCCATCCCTCTCCCCTCCACCAATCAACTGAATAGCAGTACATACACAGACAAAGCATTCCTATTTTAACAAAAGATCTTTTAAGTTAGATGTCAAATTTGTCCACATTATGATTGTGTTTGGTCGTGCATCATTTACTCTTACTGATGAAAGTTCCAGGTAAGAGATGTCCAAAAAACTCCAGAGCCAGTGAGTATTTGAAATATCATGGGGAGGTTTCCAACGCTGGACTACAATCTTCTTAGCTGCAGTCAGGCCTGCCAGCCAGATTTTGCGTGTCTTTTCCGTAAGGGAAAGGTGGGAGTCATCATTTAGAAGATGTACAGCAGGGTCCATTGGTAATTGTACCACTGTTAGTTCTGTAAGAGTACTGATAACCTTCCCCCACAAATCAAAAACCCCTGGACATTCCCATACAACATGTATAAATGAGCCAATGGCTCCATGGGGGCAAAATGAGCAATAAGGGTCAGGAACCAGTCCCATTTGATGTCTAATTCTCAGTGTTAAATATGCTCTATGACAAAATTTCAAGTGTATATACCGATGATTTGGGTTTTACGAAGCACCAGCAGCATTATCCCAAATCGCATCCCAGTCTAAGTCTTGTCCCAATTCAGATACGTCCCTATCCCAAGCTTTCATTCCTGATGTGGGCATATAATTCTGGGAGTTTTAATTTATCGTAGATATATGACACTATATGTGCTGGAGCACTCTGTATCCAACTTAAAATGGGATGGTCCTTTAAATCTGACCCCCAGGGAACGCCGTAGGCTTTACAAGCTGATCTTACTCGAAAATAGCAAAAAAAGAGAATGTTTATCAATATTATATCGAGATACCAGTTCTTGAAAGCCAAGGATAGTACTTGCCCCATTAATATCTTGAAGAGTAGTAATACCTTTACCCTCCCAAGTTCTGTTAGTGAATGGTTCCCCCCCAGATAGAAAACGATTATTGTTCCATAGTGGAGAAGATTTACACCATACGCTTTTAAATTTTAGGAATTTTTCTGCTGCTCTAAACACTTGCAGCATATGGGTTAAAATTGGACCGTAATGCAAATCACATTTTTTGGTAGACATACCTATAAGGAGAAAGTCTTTCAACCTTATTGGTGCTATTAGCTCTTGTTCTATATTTTTCCAGGACGAAACTTTATCTTCCTCCATCCAATAGCTAAGACTTTTTAATACAAATGCCCAGTGATACAACTTAAAATTTGGACATGCCAATCCCCCATTCGACTTCTTGAATTGTAGAACTGACCATTTTATATTGGGTCGCTTACCATTCCAAACATAGCATCGTAGTAAGGAGTCCAGTTTTTGCCAATATCCTGCTGGAGGTGCAAGTGGGATCATTGAGCTGATAAAATTAATGTGAGGTAAGATGTTCATTTTAATGACCGAAATACGGGCCAGGACTGATGCTGGCAGTTGTCTCCATCTATTAATATCTTCCTCTATTTTTTTCAGAATTAAAGAGTAATTTGTTTTAGCCACAGATGATAGGGAAGTATTAACTTTAATACCCAAGTAGAGGACCTCATTTGTAACTTTAATCTGGGGAGGAAGAGACACCTTACTTTCATCCGTATTAATCAGCATCAATGCTGATTTTAACAAATTAACTTTGTATCCTGAAAGAAATCCAAATTGCTCCAGTGTTTTTAAAACATAGGGGAGAGTTTGTTGAACATTCGCCATATAAACTAGCGTGTCGTCCGGGTAAAGTGATATTGAATGCGATGTTGTACCTATTGTAATAGGGGAGATCTGAGGAGAGTTTCTAATTAAATGTGCAAGCTGTTCAATAGGTATATTAAAAATTAAAGGAGACAAAGGGTCCCCTTGTCGTGTGCCCCGTCCTATGTCAAATAATTCTGATAAACCTCCTCCCACACATACCCGGGCTGAAGGATTAGCATACAGTGTTCGAATCATATTGATAAATTTATCACCGAACTTAATTTCTTTTAGAACTCTTCAAAGATATGGCCATTCAAGGCGATCAAACGCTTTTTCAGCATCTAGAAATAGCAGGCCACAGGCAGGTGGGATTTTATGTGTTGCAATCAGTACGTGTAAGAGCCAGCAAATATTATCAGATGCGAGACGCCCCTTGATAAAGCCTGTTTGATCTGGGCTAATTATTTTCCCAACTACTGTCTCAAGTCTACTGGCTAAGACTTTGGAAAATATCTTGAGGTTGGCATTTATCAAGGAGATTGGACGGTAATTGGCACACTCCAACGGGTCCTTACCGGGCTTAGGTATAACTGTGATCAGGGCTGTGTTTAGATCTCTATGAAAAGCGCCATTTCCAAAAGCATAATTTAATGTTTCTAACCATACTGATCCAAGAATATCCCAAAGTGCTAGGTAAAGTTCCACAGGTATGCCATCTATGCCTGGCGTACAGCCCTTATTTGTAGCTTTGACTGCTTTGAGTAGCTCATCCAGTGTAATAGGAGAGTCCAGAGTTTTGGTGTCCTCTAACGACAACATAGGGAGGTCTAATCCACTGAAAAAATCCGTGAAGTCATTCTCAGAAGGAATTGAGCCACTTGTATACAATTCTTTAAAGTAATTTTTGAATGTCTCGTTTATTTCCTCTGTTGAAGATACTACTCCACGTTTAGCACATCTAATCGCTGGAATAGACCTTTTAGTTTCCTGTTGTTTGAGCATTAGAGCTAAAAGATGGCTCGGCCTGCTGCCTTCTGCGTAATGCTTATGTTTGGTTATATGGATCATATATTCTGCCCCGCTTCTTAATAAATCATTTAACTCTGCTTGTTTTGTTTTGAGCTCGTTTTCTTTTGTTATGGTGTATCTCCTTTTGAGCTCATTCTCCAAAACCTTACATTCTTCTTCTAAGATGGAAATCTTTTGAAGCCGGCTTTTATGTAGGTAGGAACTGAACCATATAGCGTTATTTTGTAAGAAACCCTTGATGGAAGCTTAAATCACTGTCACATCTGAGACACTATTTTTATTTACATTTATAAATTCTGTCAGTTTTGTTCTCAGTTGTGATAGAAATTCGTCGTTTTTTAGAAGGGTGGAGTTAAACCTCCACCTAGTAGCCTTATTTTTAATTTTGCCATAAAAGTAGATATGACTGGGTTGTGATCAGATAGATGTCTGGGCAAAAATTCTATTGAGTGTACTAAAGGCAGCAGACCGGAGGATATAAGAATGTAATCTATCCGAGAGAAAGTTTTATGTCTTGTGGAGAAGAAGGTATAGTCTTTAGCAGATGGATTATGCACCCTCCACACATCCGTTAAATTTAAATCCGTTAGAAAAAGGTTAAGTGCTTTGGAAGCAGATTCTGGAGAGCTTGATATACTTGAGGAAGATTTATCGAGGTTAATGTTTACCAAAGCATTCATGTCCGAACTAACATATAGTTGGTAGTCACTTAACTTCAGTAATTGTGAAGTAATTGAGGGAAAAAATTCAACCTCGAATATAGTTGGGGCATATAGGCTAATGAATGCAACTTTTTTTTTTTACCCTGAATGGATGTGCAGCAAAAAGCTAGATGTCCTTTATTGTCGGCACCCGTCCTTTCAATTGATACATTAATATTACGTCTCACTACTATCATGACTCCTTTCGTATGAGTACCATCAGCTGATGCCACAACGGGTTTATAAAAACGGTTTTGAACCCTGGGAATGTCATTAGGTTTAAGATGTGTTTCCTGTAACAGCGCAATATCTATTTTCTTTCTGCGTAAGAAATCTAAAACCTTTGAACGCCTGTAGGGAGAGTTGAATCCTCTAACATTAAATGATACAATAGTAAGATTTCCTAATTTATCTGGGTTGCTCATCTTCTCCTGGATCTGTTGTTGTAAGTTGGTGGTGGAGCCCTGAGTTATCCCCTTCCCACCTCCCCTCCCATTCAACCCTTTGCTTTGTAACATCTGTGAGTGTCACTTAGCAATGTCAGACACTGAACACTGACATCAACCACCCCCTTCCAGCACCAACAAATTAGAAAGGCAAAGCAGTTCTCATAGACAATCATATCAACGAGACAAGAAAAAAGAAACCTGGACAAACCCGTTAACCTATATAAGTAAAATAGTTTCCGCCTTAGATATATTATAACACATGATCAAGATCCCAACAGCTATCTTGCAAGAAACTGTCGCTTCAATAGACCGCCGCTTAGTGATGGCGCTAATGACGTCTTATCTGGTGCCCAGAAATGTAAACACGTCTACTGGAGACATAACATACTAAAGTTAGTCAGAACAAACTGCTGTTTTTTTAGCTTCATTCTTGATGAAGTATTACATTTGAGTATATTGAATATTACCTTAAAACTCTGACCTGCAATAGTCAGAACCAAATTGGCCCCTTAATTAACTAAATACAAAGGTGCAACGAATGACTTTCGGATAAAAGAATAACCAGAAAACTTCACACCTAGAATGTTAACTTGCCCGTGCCTGATAGATTGCGCATGCAGGCTAGTCCGAGCTCTTAATGCTGCTCCATCTCCTCCTGAGGGGCGCATGGTCTTTGCCCAGGGTCTTCTTCCATATCTCCCAGCACCTATGATTTCAGAACTTCTTTCGCTTCCTCTGCCGAGTTAAACGACATCTTCATGCCCTTGATATTCACTTTCAAAATCACTGAGTATATGAGGAACGAGTCGATCCCCTTCTGTCGAAGTTTAGCGCGGATCTCCTTGTATCCCTGCCGTTCCTGCATCGTGCCGGGGCTGTAGTCGGCAAAGAACTGTAGCTGGGTGCCATCAGGGAGAGTAGGTTTGGCTTTCCTCGCACCCTCCAGGATAGCCTGCCGGTCGGTGTACCGTAGAAGCTTAAAAATCATGGTCCGCGGTCTTGAGGTGTTGTTGGAAAAGATCCTATGTGCTCTATCAATCTCCAAAGGAGTGCTGTGGGAATTCTTGAGCGCTGGAATCCAATTAGCCAGCATCTTCTGGAGGTAACCACTTGGATCGTCGCCCTCAGCATCTGTCGGTAAGTTGACCAGCCGCACATTATTTCTCCTGGATCTGTCCTCCAAGTCGTTTAACTTCTTCCATATCTTAGACACCTCCATGAGACAGGAGTTAGTAACTTTCTCATTTTTGCGTAAGCAAACCTGAATGTTGTCTATTTTATTGAAGACCATGTTAAATGTTTTAGCATGAATGTCCGCTTGCTCCTTTAACGACCGGAGTATGTTGCCATTCTCTGCCATATGCTTCTGTATGGGGTCGAGAGCCTTTTCCAGCAACTCCCTTAGCATGTGGGCTACTGTTTCTTGCAGCGATTCCATCTCCGTTGCCATTATTTGTTTAATTAGCATAGCTATTTCTTTGGATAAATCGCTAGCTTGTTGTCGTCTGCTGGTATCTTGTTTCCTGGTTGAATTGGCATCTTTTTTTGAAGCCATGTCTTTAGTTAGACCTTTCTCCAACTCAACCTTGTATTAACACCGTCTATGAGCCCTGAAGAACTTGAAAAAGGAGGGTTTATATGTCAGCGCTCAGTGCCGTGCTGCCATCTTGCCTCGGAAGTCCTCCATTTTCAATCTACAAACAGGTGTTCCACTGCAGCAATTCATGAATGTAGTGATGGGCTCTGTTTGTTGGTAGACACAATTACAAGATCAAAATCAAAATGGACAACTAATCATGGCAATGCTGATGAATTGTCCTGTTTACCCTTGGAAACTAAAACACCTGAAAAATTTACAATGCAGGACACTCCTCTTGATGTATTCTCCCTAATACAAATTGAAAGTTTCCCTGTTATGGTGGAGACTTTCAAAAGGGAAGCCAGAAAAGAACTCAAATTCTCTCAGGTCTATGTGGCCAACCAAAACACTGGAATGTGCAGCAAAAATTCCAGTTACCCCATGTTTACCAGCACTGAGATGAACCTACCCTTGACGAGGGTTACCTTGTATGGGGGTTGAGAGTTGTTGTACCATCCAAGCTGAGAGCTAAGGTGTTGGGAGAAGCTGCATTCCAGTCAGCTAAGAGTGGTCAAAATGAAAACACTGGCTTGCAGCTTTGTCTGGTGGCCTGGGATAGATCAGCAGATCGAGCAGCTTGATGTGTTCAGAAGCTGCTTTGCAAAAACACTGATGTCCCAGAACATTTAGTCAGTGACAATGGACCACAGTTTGTTGTGGAACAGTTTCACTCATTCTTGAACGTGAATGGAATAAGACATATTGCATCTGCACTGTACCAGCAAGCTACAAATAGCTTGGTGATAAGGTTTGTCCAGAGTCTAAAGAAAGCACTGCGAGCAGTGTCAGCAGAACACACAACACTGACACTGAACCAGGAGCTTGCTGATTTCCCCCTTAAATATTACAATACAGCACACTCCTCAAACAATTCACCAGCTATGTTTTTCCTGGGTTGTCCATGGCACAGATGCCTGAATCTCCTCAAACACAATCTCAGAAGGAGTATACAAGACAAACAGCTGAGTCAAATTGAGGGTTCTTCAAACAAGGAGGTTCGGTGTTTCACTCCTGACCAAGCAGTCCCGGCGAGGGACCACAGAGCTGATTAAAAATAGGTCTTGGAAAGATTAGGACAGAACTGGACCACTCTCCTGCACGGTGGAGTATGTGTCTGATGTCATCTGGAGATGGCCTATCGATCAGTTGTGAAGAGAAGAGTCAATTGTAAGAGAAGAAAGGTGTCCAGAGTCACATCCTGCAGTCCCATGGTCACCTCCTACAACCACCACGAAAGGGCCAGAACCTAAGATTGTTTCACATCCACAAGTCTTACCTGCCAAGCAGAGTGACCCACCCCCACCCTGTCAGGAAAGACATTATCCCACAAGAGTAAGAAATCCTCCACAGCGATTAAATCTTTAGGCCTGAATGGGACAATATAAAATTTACTGTGCTGGGATGACTATATAGGCATCAGTTAGTTTCGTGACACCATGGATTTGTGCCTTGGAAGGTTTTCAGGGCACAGGCCTGAGCAAGGTTGTATGGAAGACTGGCAGTTGCCCATGCTGCAAGTCTCCCCTCTCCACTCCACCAACGTTGTCCAAGGGAAGGGCACTAGGGCTGATACAGCTTGGCACTGGTGTCGTCACAGAGCAATGCGTGGTTAAGTGCCTTGCTCAAGGACACAATATAGTAGGTGTATTACATAGTACATAAGATGACTAGAGAGCAATACATTACATATTTGAGTTGAGATGCATTTTATATTGTTGGAGTTTGTAGCTAAGCAGGAAGCTTAGCTATAAGTTCAGTAATATTTCAGATTTAATATTTCAGTAATATTGTAAATATATTGTTTGATTAAGCATTCATTTACATAAATCATTACGGGTTAGATGTAGTACATGAATGGCATACATCATCACGCCACCACATCATGCGTGCATGCCTCACTAAAAAAATCTAAGCAGACCCGGTTCCCGGCTCCCGGCTCCTGTGTTTTTCTTTTGATTAGTTTCTGGAACTACAAAACATAACACATGCCATATGTCTTCTTAATCACCCTATCAATCCGTGTAGCCATTTTCGGGGAGCTTGAACTCAGACCCCAAGATCCCTCTGCTCATCAACACTGTTAAGGATCTTGTCCTTAACACCACCATTCTTTGTATCAACTGCAAATGTAGTAACCCACCCATCTACATTTTCATCCGGGACATTTACATACATCACAAACAGCAGTGTGCTGTCGCAGGAAAGCAGCACCCACCATCCAGGTCATGCACTCTTCTTGCTGCTGCCAATTGTAATGAGGTGCAGGAGCCACCAGGTTCAGGAATAATTATTACCCCTCAACGATCAAGCTGAACCAGAGAGGATAACTTTACTCAACCCAACACTGAACTGTTCCCACAACCTAAGGACTGATGTTGCAAGTACTCTTCATCTGATATTCTCAATATTTATTGCTTACTTATTACAATTATTTGGTTTGCTTCATCTTTTTGTATTTGCATAGCTTGTTGTCTTTTGCACATTGGTTGTTTGTCCGTCTTAGGCTACGTCCACACTAGACCGGATAATTTTGAAAACGCCGGTTTCGCGTAAAAACAATAGGCATCCACACCAGGTGTTTTTGAAAATACCTCCGTCCACATTAAAACAGGTATTTGGGTGAATCTCCTCCTACTGGGGATGCACAGGACACATCTACAGAAAACAAGCTAAGAGGAAACGGTATACTATTTCCGTTTCCGCGGTGGCATTGTGCCATTTCCATTGGTCAAAAACTAGAGTACCTACAACAACAGCGAAAGAAAGTTTTCAACAATGTCTTCCAGGAATACAAAGAAAACCTCCGCTGGAAAAAGCAGACTAGACTTCTTCGTTTGGACAGATGATGAAGTCGAGCTGCTTCGGCGAGTTACAAACGACTACAAAGTCAGCAAAGCAGAGGAGAATATGGACAGGGAGTCATGCCAAACCAAATACAACGACATTGTAGACCGCTATAAAGAATGCTACATGCGTTCAAGAAAACAATGAAATACTGCACTGCCACTACCATCCATTCCAGCACGTCATGACAGCGTTTTCAAAAAGCTCCGGTTACCCCGTACACACTACACCGCCCAACCGGCATTTTCAGATTTACATACCCTGGAGAGCGTTTTAGAAAAGCTCCGTTTTCGGGGGAGGAAAACGCCGTTTCTGTGTGGATGGAGGGTCAAAACGTAGAGAAAAAGCTTCGGTTACGGATTTATCCAGTCCAGTGTGGACGTAGCCATAGTGTGTTTTTCATTGATTTTATTGCGTTCCTTTGTATTTACTGTTAATGCTCGCAAGAAAATGAATTTCTGAGCAGTATATGGTGACATATAGGTACCTTGAAAATAAACTTACTTTGAACTTTTAGAGGTCCCAGAACAGATCCCTGCAGAACACCGCTAATCACCTACCTCCAGCTAGTAAAAGTCCCTTCAACCACCACCCTCTGTTTTATATGGGCAAGCCAGTTTTGAATCCAAATAGCCAATTCACCATGGATCCTATGCATCTTCATCTTCTGGATGATCCTCCCACAAAGGACTTTATCAAACACCTTACTAAAATCCATGTAGACTGAGCCTCAAATTCTAACAAAATAGCTTAAGATCATAATGTGTACAAGACGATATATAATACATTCCGACAAAATGTGAAAAGTTCTGAAGAATAAATGGGAGGGGGAGGGAATTCTATGTTCATACCAAGGGGCTGGAGACTACCTAGACGGTATATGAGGTGTTGCTCCTCCAACCTGAGTTTAGCCTCATCATGGCAGTAGAGGAGGCCATGCATGGACATATCTGAATGTCCATTCCCTCCCCCCCTTCCCCTATCCCTATGTCACTCTGCCCCCTCCCCCAGCTGCCTACCACCTCCCTCATGGTTCCACCTCCTTCTACTACCCATTGTGTTTTCCCCTATTCTTTCTTCACCTTTCCTGCCTATCATCTCCCTACCTCCCCTCCCCCACCCCTTTATCTTTCCCCTTACTGGTTTTTCACCTGGAACCTACCAGCCTTCTCCTTCCCACACTACCCCCACCTTCTTTCTCGGGCCTCTGCCCCTTCCCTCTACAATCCTGATGAAGGGTTCCGGCCCGAAACGTCGACCGATCTTTTCCACGGATGCTGCCCGACCTGCTGCGTTCCTCCAGCGTGTTGTGAGTGTTGCTTTGACCCCAGCATCTGCAGATTATTTTATGTTGAGTATTTTGCATCAGTCTTCACTGTGAAAGACACTAGCAGAGTGCCAGGTGTTGAAGGATGTAAGGAAAGAGAAGTGAGCACAGTTACAAGGGAGAAGGTGCTCAAAAAGCTGAAAGACCTAAAGGAGCATACTCACCCAGACCAGATGAACTGCACCCTAGTGTTCTGAAAGAGGTAGCGGTAGAGATTGTGGAGGCATTAATAATGATCTTTCAAGAATCATTGGACTCTGGCATGGTTCTGGAGGATTGGGAAATTACAAATGTCACTCTACTCTTTAAGAAATGAGGGAGGGCAACAGAAAGGAAATTATAAACCAATTATCCTGTCCTCAGTGGTTGGGAAGATGCTGGAGTCAATTAAGGATGAGGTTATGGAATACTTGGAGACACAGGACAACATAAGACAAAATCAGCATGGTTTCGTTAAGGGAAAATCTTGCATGACAAACCTGTTGGAATTCTTTGAGGAGATTACAAGTAGGATACATAAAGGGGATGCAGTGGATGCTGTATATTTGGATTTTCAGAAGGCCTTTGACAAGGTGCCACACATGAAGCTGCTTACCAAGTTAAGAGCCCATGGTATCACAGGAAATTTACTGGCATGATTAGAGTATTGGCTCACTGGTAGGAGCCAGCAAGTGGGAATAAAAGGATCCTTTTCTGGTTGGCTGCCAGTGACTAGTGGTGTTCCGCAGGGCTCGGTGTTGGGACCACTTATTTTTATACTGTATATCAGTGATTTAGCTGATGGAATAGATGGCTTTGTTGCCAAGTTTGCAGATGAAACGAAGATTGGTGGAGGGGCAGGTAGTGTTGAGGAAAAAGGAAGGCTGCAGAAGGACTTAGACAGATTAGGAAAATAGGTAAGAAAGTGGCAAATAAAAGACAATGTTGAAAAATGCATGGTATTTGGTAGAATACACTTTGGTAGAAGAAATAAATGCAGAAAAATCTGAGATGCAAAGGGACTTGGGAGTCCTTGTGCAGAACACCCTGAAGGTTAACTTGCAGGTTGAATTTGGTGGTGAAGGCAAATGCAATGTTTGCATTCACTTCAAGAGGTCCTCGAGGTTTGCAGGCCTCATGGTCTGAGTTGATGTTCCCAAGAGGTCCAGAATACAAGACCAGGGGTGTGATGCTGAGACTTTGTAAGGCATTGATGAGGCCTCACCTTGAGTATTGTGAACAGTTTTGGGCTCCTTATCTAAGAAGTGATGTGCTGACATTGGAGAGGGTTCACAGGAGAGTCACAAGGATGATTCCAGGAACGAAAGGGTTATCATATGAAGAACATTTGATGGCTCTGGGCCTGTATTTGCTGGAATTTAGAAGGACGAACGGGGATCTCATTGAAACCTTTCGCAAATGTTGGAAGTCCTAGACAGAGTAGATGTGGAAAGGATGTTTCCCTATGGTGGAGCAGTCTAGGATAGAGGGCACAGCCTCAGGATTGGGGGGCGGGGGTGGAATCCATTTAAAATAGAGACGCAGAGAAATTTCTTTAGCCAAAGGGTGGTGCATTTGTGGAATTCGTTACCACAGGCAGCTGTGCAGACCAGGTCGTTGGGTGTATTTAAGGCAGAGCTTGATAGGTCCTTGGGCCAGGAGTGGGGTTGAGGAGGGTAAAAAAGGATCAGCCATGATTGAATGGCAGAGCAGACACAATGGACCAAATGGCCCAATTTTGCTCCTATGTGTTATGGTCTTATGGCGTCAGAGGTAGCCTTTTTATTTTGTTTATACACAGAGTGCTAAGTGCATGGAAGTAGATATATTAGGAACATTTAAGAGACTCCTAGATATGCACAGGGATGAAAGAAATATGGAGGTCCAGGTGGGAGGCAAGACTTATATTGATCTTGGAGTTGGTTTAAAAAGTCAGCACAACATCATAGGCCAAAGGGCCTGTTCTGTACTGTATTATTCAGTATTTTGCATTTCATTAGGAATGAACAAAAATTGCTAGCCTTGCCAGCAACACACACATCTCAAAACATTAGGTACTGCTCCCATTCTGAAAAGCATCCTCACACCACTCAGATTTCCATCCCAATTTTGAATCCAAGCCACCAGTGACACTTCAATATTATGCATTTTTACTAACATCCATTGTCTGTTACTTTGAGGTGGACCATTAATCATATAACCATATAACAATTAAAGCACAGAAACAGGCCATCTCGGCCCTTCTCGTCCGTGCCGAACGCTTACCCTCACCTAGTCCCATCTACCTGCACTCAGCCCATAACCCTCCATTCCTTTCCTGTCCATATACCTATCCAATTTTTTTTTTAAATGATAAAAATGAACCTGCCTCTACCAGTTCTAGTGGAAGCTCGTTCCACACAGCTACCACTCTCTGAATAAAGAAGTTCCCCCTTGTGTTACCCCTAAAATTTTGCCCCTTAACTCTCAACTCATGTCCTCTTGTTTGAATCTCCCCTACTCTCAATGGAAAAAGCCTATCCACGTCAACTCTATCTATCCCCCTCATAATTTTAAATCCCTCTATCAAGTTCCCCCTCGACTTTCTACGCTCCAAAGAATAAAGACCTAACTTGTTCAACATTTCTCTGTAACTTAGGTGCTGAAACCCAGGTAACATTCTAGTAAATTTCCTCTGTACTCTCGCTATTTTGTTATCATCAATCCTGGTATAATATGTAAATTTCTGATCAAGATCATTTTCAATGCTTCCACCCATCTTTTATTCATTGTACAGTTTTGTGTGTTATATCAAGTAAATGCCAAACATCAGCAGTGTACTGATGAATCATGTGCATGTAATAATGATATTGGCCATTTCCTGAAAATGAACTTCCAACATAACAACATTGGTACCCCAATACCTCTTCTCTTAAGGATTTTATTCCTTTTCTAACTCTCTTTACTTTATATATTCAGCTTTGTTCTCTTCTCTACTCAATGGTTTAGGAACAGCTTCTTCCCTTCTGCCATCAGACTTCTAAACAGTTCATGAATACTACCTCGTTATTCCTTTCTTTTTTCATTATTTATTTTTGGTAATGTATAGATTTCTACATCTTTGCAGTTTATTGTTGCTGTAAAACAACAAGTTTCACGTTACATGTCCGTTACAGTAAATCTGATTCTGATTATTAAATTAACATTTGATAAACAATTTGCTTCTAACTCTGCCTGTTTATATACCTTACTGGCTTGGGGTTACAAGTTGAAAGGATATGCATTGTTTAGGCACAGATACCAAAAAATTTTCCTCTTCTAATCTCTATAAATTTCAGCATCTATGGAGGGAAGCAAACAGTCAACTGTTTAAATGTATGTGTTGCTCAAAATTTCCTGCATCTGCAGAATTTCTTACGTCTTAAAAACAAATAGCACTTTCAGTGCTAGTCTAAGGCTAACATTCATATTCAAATGAACATTCCAGATAATTACTTAGATTATTATTTGTCAGGTAGTCCAGAATTTGAAAAAATTTTAAAACATAACTTTAGCAAATTAGTTTGTCTGCTGGATGTAGCATCATTAAAAATCATGCTATAAATATTGATATTAATTTGTACCTTATGTAGATTATAATATATGAAACATGCTTGCAGCATCTTAAACATGAAGTACAAAAAGATGACCGATATAACCAAATAATTGTGATTGTGGTACATTGTACTCATTATAAGAATATCAAACCCTCATTGGCATTTCTTTGAAAGTATGAGAAATTTCAGTCGCTTTAGATATTAACCAAGGAAGTGCAATTAAAAGTTGTTTTCAAACATTCAAATTATACTGAACATGTAAAAGAACCCATCTTCACCATAACCACAATGTTCCACTCAGCACACTAAGAATGTCAAATTGGTTTCAGGTCAGTAATTTTGCCCTACTGTCCTATACTACATACGCTATTGTTTTTGTACAAACACCATTTACTTACCAAGACTGGACAAGCTGCACAGAAGGTCTGCTCAGCAGGTTATCAGGCAGCAAGTTCACTTCCCTCATTGTATTAGCCAATCGAACTGGTAGTTCTTTCCGCAAAAACATAAATGATGTCTTTTCACATGCATTATTACGACCTAATAATAACAAAACAAAGTAAGTAAACATTCTGCTGGCTGCATACAAAGTACTGAATAATACATACATATTCACTCATGCTTTTCCTCTGACAATGGAAAATAGCTTACAGCACAAGTTGTTTCTTGCATGCAAAATAAGATAATTAAAACTATTAAAATGTATTATTAAATACAAATCCATACAGTCAAACTAAGTAAATTGACACAGTATTATTTTTTCACTATGGATTTAGAATAATTCACTTTAGGATTATTAAATACCGATTATTAGTGTAGAAGATAATGTTAGCAGAATTTTCAGTTCTTAGCATGGAATTATTAATACGACATAAAGTTATACAGGTCCACAATCCCTTATCCAAAATCCTTGGGGCCAGTTGCATTTCGGAATTCAGGATTTTTCGGATTTCAAACCCACCCCGCATACCAAAAAACACATATGCTAAAGTCCCTTATTTAACCTGCGGTGGACTTTAGGACCCGGCGGTGCACCAAACCTACGCACATCCTCCCATATACTTTAAATCATCTCTAGATTACTTATAATACCTAACACAATGTAAATGCTATGTAAATAGCTGTTATACTGTATTGTTTAGGGAATAATGACAAGAAAAAATTTTATTTCCAACAAAAATATTCAATAAAACATAAAAATATACAGCTTCAAACGAACCGAATCAAACACATGGTAAATGACTTATTGGAATAAATGTAGAACGTCACTGTCACTGTAAAACTTCAGTAACTTGTCTTTCTATTTATTTAAATCATATACAGTGGTAGTTCCGACACTATTTTCTTCAGTAAGACGCCGCACAGACACACCATGATCAAGCTTCTGCAATAACTCCACTTTCTGTGTTATTGATAATGATAGATGCTTCCTTCTCTTTTTCTCATTGTTACCCATAGGGGTATCTGCAGCTCTTTTTGACATTTTCACAGTGAAATTAAACACAAAGTCAACAGTAAACACAAAATATTAGCCAGCAGTAAATGCACGTGTAACCAGTACGAGCGCTGAGCCACAACTGTCGTCTGGCGGCCTCTGCTAGTGCTGCCACATCACATCTGAGTGACGTCAGCTGTTGGCGGAAAAAAAACTTTGGTTTTTGGAGCTTTTTGGATTTCAGAATTTCGGATAAAGGAATGTGCAGCTGTATTATATCAACTCTGAATATTTCATTTAAAATTGTACAATGCTATTGTTAGACTACACTTATTTCAGTTTCTGATCATTACGTCAGAAATAAACTCAATCCTCTAATTCTGTACCAGAAAGACCCAAGGTTGATCCATAGTATCAGTTAACTGGCTTTCAAGGGGATCCCTAATTCAATGTGAATTAGTGCAGCATTTGAGCAGTTGAGCTGAAGCGCCAAGAAATTAAATAGGCACAAACATTTGGACAGACTTCAAGCTCTTTGAAATGACTACAGAACAAAAAAATATATAATCCAATATACTATGCAAGAATCACAAACACTTCATTTCAATGTACTTCATTAAATCTGTAACTAACTCCTCAAAAATATGCAATAACTATACTTCCAACCATCACACTACCTGATTCGGTTATTTCGGTTATCAATGCAGATTAAGGTTACTTAATACAAAGTCCTCAACCACAATACAAATGATAAATCATGATAATGAAAAACAATGTTACAAAATACATCAAAAGCCTGTAAAACCATGTTTTTAATTTCAAGCCAAAACTCCTGATTAAAAGCAGAAACTGTAGTTACATCTCTTATTTATGAGTTGCCTAGAATATAAACAGCAGCCATTCCTCCAGGGTAAGATGACATTTGCAATCTGATCAGACTTTAAATTCTACACTCTACAGAAGGTTGACGCCTTGCTGCAAATTCTTAGAGCGACTAAAGCACAATATTAATTGCAAACTATTATAATATCCAGTACATTTAGTGGAATTAGTTTTGATTGGTTTTACTGATCATATTTGCAACACAAAATTTAATATTATATTCGAACAAAATACATATCTACAGTCAACAAGGGTTAATTATAAATAAAATTGCATGAAATAATCTTCCAATGAAATATTTTCTTCCATTACAAATGGAATATAGTATACAGAATCATAGTATCTTTTAATCAAAGTAAATAAATCAGGAGTACACGACTATTGAGCTTCACTGCCAGACATTCAAGGTCAATGAAGCTGAATAACTGTGTACTCCTTCCCTATATTTCCACAGTTTCTAGAAGGATTGCTACAATCCTGAAGAAATATTGGATTAATACCATCCACAAACCCATACAGAAGCTCACATCACAGCTTATGCAGGTCAAAGATGACCTGGGACTCAGGTCGGCTGGCATGTATAAGATTCCCTGTGAATGCAGAAAAATGTATATCAGCCAGAAGGAAAGCATAGTAGAAAACTGCATCAAGTAGCACAGGAGGTGTATCCACAAAAGCAGAACACTGCGTTCACAATGGCCATAAGATTGACTTCAACAACACAAAACTACTGTGCCATACCAATGGCTTTTGGGACTGCCTGGTAAAGGAAGCCATTGGAATAAAAATAGAGGAAAAGAATTTTAACAAAGATGAAGAACTTGCTCCAAGAACTGGAATTTGTAAACAAAATGGGAGAGAGGAAACCTGATTGGATGAGGACTAACCAATCAGGAGGGATGGAATACAGTCGTATAAATATCACCCGACTAGATTTACCCAGGCATCATCCTTGATGAAGATGGCAGAAATTGTCATCGAAATGTCGGTTATAATCGATACCTGTACCAGGCTAGAAACCGGAGAAGTTCATTTGTCTTGTACGCTGGGAAAGCACTAAATCTTTTTTCAAATAAATATTTGTTAGTAATAGCCTAGACAATGAAACAAGGCAAAGAATGGGAATGGATAAAAATAGTATGGAGCATTTACTGGTGATATTTACTGAACACAGAAATGAAGTTAATTAGGAAGGAATTTACAAAACGAGGACATATAATCCAAGGTGATCATTTGAACAAAGAAATTAAGCTTCTGTTTAAAAAAAATAAATAAGACATAAACTGCAAGATTATGTACGAGATTATAATAATAATTTTGATTCATCTTGATTACTTTGTGCATAATCGCTCCATTTCAATCTGAATGTACTTTAATCTCCTCCCTTGAAGATTTTACTAGAAATCTTAAAAATATCAGACAAACAATGTGAGAACTGTAGAAAAGCTTGGAGCCATAAGTGAATAAAATAATAAATAAATGTCATTGATGATATGATTCTGATTTTGTCATGAAGTGCTAACTTTCAAGCTGTGGCAATTAGTTGGAAACAGACAAAATGATCATTAGTGGCATTGACAGTTGGAACCATTCAAGCAAAAGAAAATAGACTTAGTTCTACATATCATCTTATCACATTATTTAAAGATGACCTAAAGTACTTTGCAACCTTTGAATTACCTCTCAAATAGCCAGATTATCGGTCCTTGTGATGTTAGTTGATGGATGAATTTCAGCTGAAACACCAGAAATAATGCTCATTTGATACCCCAAGGTTTCCTTTGCATTCATGAAGAGAGATGATGGAGCTCTGTTTTACTGCTTCACCCAAAAGATGATAGATCCAACCACTTACTCCATATTACACCAAAATGTCAGGCTAGATTTTTGTGCTCAAACTTCCAGAAAGATACAGACCCACAAACTTTTCACTCATGGGCAAGTGTACATGAACAGGGTAGAGCCAACAACAAAAAAAGTCCTGCTAATCCCAACGTTAAGATATAGGAGCAGAATTACGCCATTTGGCCCTTCAAGTCTGCTCTGCCATTTCATCACTGCTGATCCAATTTTCCTCTCAGTCCAAATCATCTGCCTTCTCCCCATATCCCTTCATGCCCTGACCAATCAAGAATCTATCATCCTCTGCCTAAAATATAAAGACTTGGCCTCCACAGCTGCCTATGGCAAAGAATTCCACAAATTCTCTGGCTAAGGAAACCATTTTAACTTTGACCTGTCTTATCATGTTTCTCCAAGTACCTTGAGACCCCATCCTTAATGGTCGACTCCAACATCTTCCTAACCACTCAGGTCATCAGATTAACTAGCCTATAGCTTTCCTTTCTTCTGCCTCTCTCCTTTCTTAAAGGGTGGAATGACATTTGCAATTTTCCAGTCTTCTGGAACCATTCCAGATCCCAGCGATTCTTGAAAGATTATTACTAATGCCTCTACAATCTCTTCAGCCACCTCTTTCTGAACCCTGAGGTGTACACCATCTGGCCCAGCTTATTTATCTACCTTCAGACCTTTTAGTTTTCCAAGAACCTTCTCTCTAGTTATGATAACTTCACACACTTCATAAACCCTGACACCTGGAACTTCCACCGTAATGCTAGTGTCTTCCACAATGAAAATGATGCAAAATACTTATTCAGTTCATCCGCCATTTCACTGTCACCCATTACTACCTCTTCAGCAGCATTCTTCCAGTGGTCAAATATCCACTCTCGCCTCTCTTTTACACTTTACATAGCTGAAGAATCTTTTGGTATCCTCTTTAATATTATTGGCCAGCTTACTTTGTATTCCATCTCTACCTTCTTAACAATTTTTTCAGTAGCCTCCTGTTGCTATTTAAAAGCTTCCCAATCCTCTAACTTCCTACTAATTTTTACTCTATTCAATGCCCTCTCTTTGACTTTTATGTTGGTTTTGACTTTCCTTGTTAGCCACTGCTGTGTCATCTTACTTTTAGAATACTTCTTCCTCTTTGGGACATATATATCCTGTGCCTTCCAAATTATTTCCAAAAATTCCAGCCTTTGCTGCTCTGCCATCATCCCTGCCAGTTTTCTTTTTCAATCAATTCTGACCAACTCCTCTCTCATGCCTCTGTAATCCCTTTTACTCCATTGTAATACACATACATCTGATTTTAGCTTCTCCTTCTCAAATTTCAGGGTGAATTCAATTATATTATGATCACTTGTCCTTAAGGGTTCTTTTAAATAAACCCTCTAATCAATTCCGGTTCATTGTTAACACACAATCCAGAATTGCTGATCCCTTAGTGGAGCTGCTCAAAAAGGCCATCTCATAGGCACTCTAGAAATTCCCCCACTTGGAATCCAGCAGCAACCTCATTTTTCCAATCTACCTGCACATTGAAATCCCCCATGACTATGTAACATTGCCCTTTTGGCAAACATTTTCTATCTCCCATTGTAATTCGTAGACCACATCCTTACTACTATTTGGGGATGTCTGTATACAACTTCTGTCAAGGGCTTTTTACCCTTCCTGTTCCTTAACTTTATCCACAATGATTCAACACGTTTTGACCCTATGTAACCTCTTTCTAATGATTTGATTTCATTTTTTACCAACAGAGCAACACCTTCCACTCTTCCTTCCTGCCCGTGCTTTCAATACAATGTGCATCCTTGGACATTAAGCTCCCAGCTATAATCCTCTTTCAGCCATGACTCAGTGATGCTTAACACATCACACCTGCCAATCTGCAACTATGCAGAAAGTTCATCTACCTTATTCCGTATACTGTGCACATTCAAATATAAAACCTTCATGCTTGTCCAAATTCTAGTCAGGGCAAATTCTAGGTTTATGGTATTCCTGCCTTAGAACTGTAGGGGGAAAAAAAAATCAAGTGTTTTCATTTTTAAAGAGGAAACATGAGTTTATATTTTATTAATATATCAGCAAAAAAATCAGATCCAACCAAAGGTTAAAAAGTTAAAATTTGTTTGTAATGTCATCAAATATGGCCTATACAAAACATTAGTTTGGCAGTGGCAACTTTCTGGTAACGACTACCTCACAGAAAATAAAAAGTTTGTGAACATCTTCCTTCATACTTCAAATCATGAAGATTACTGTAGATAACTCAAAGTTTGTCCTGCAGGCAACTGAAGTGCATAGGCAGAACTTGGGTTTAAAAAAAATCAGGAAGTTCTTCAAAATGTAATCTCCCTTTGGACTTTCCTTGCCATTCCAGATAAGAAAGAAATCCAGCAGAATTTACTGCGACACAACGATATTCACAACACACCTTTCTATTTTAAAATCAAAATCTTAGAAATCTTTAAAGAAAATCTAAGAATATGGATGTTGATGACAAGAAGAATTACTTATCGTTTAGCCTCAAATGACTTTCAAAAGGTAAGCTGTCTTCTTGAATTATTACTTTATATACTATTGAAGGAGTGCAAATTATTTGCTAGTGTACACTGCAAATATTATGAAACAATGGTATGAACATTTTAAAATGCTGTTCAAGAAAGACTTGGTAATCCACTTTGGTATCTTGCCACGAAAACCCTATGGACAACGACTCGACAGCACTCAACAACAGCAGCAGAGGTTAATTGGGTGAGGTTGTTTGAAGGGAAAGAAATGGAATGGAAGTGGGAGAAATTAAGGAGAGAGATATGTTCCTGTTAAGTGAAGGGTAACCCTGGCTGCTGAGAGATATTGAGGCTCTGGTCAAGAAAAAGGAAGCATACACTGGGTTGCTATGTCTCGAGCTGTATCAGATTGATGGTGGGATTTTTAACAAATATTATGCCTCGGTGTTTATTAGGTAGAAAAATCGTGGTTGCTCAAGAGGCAAGGGAAACAAGTGGAGCAATATGGAGAGTATTAATATTACCAGAGAAGAGGTATTTATACTGTTACAATGTAACAAGATGGATAAATCCCCAAGGCCTGATCAAGTGCTTCCTCAGACTATGGAAGGCGCAAGAAGAAATTACAGAGGCTCTTGTGGAGATACCGTTTTTATCATCAGCACTGGTAAAGATCCTGAAGAATGGAAGCTGGCTGGTGTTGTTCCACTGTTTAAGAATAGCAAAGACCAGCTAGGGAACTACAGGCCGTCATTCTGGTGCCAGTTAGGGAAATCAGTGAAGGGAATTCTGAGGGACAGGATCTTCCAGCAATTGGATAGATAGAATCTGATCTTGAGGAGTCAGCATGACTTTCTGTGTGCCAAGTTGTGTTTGATGAATCATTGAGAGTTCTTTGAAGGAGGAAGTAAAAGGGCAGGGAAGTAGATACTGTTGATTTGGATTTAAGCAAGACCTTTGACAAGGTCCTACATGGCAGGTTAGTCTGGAAGGTTAGGTCCTGTGGAATCCAGGGAGAGCTAGATACATGTATTCAAATCTGAATAAAGAGTTAGGAAGCAGAGAGAGGTGGTTGAAAGTTATTTCTCTGAACCAAGGTTGGTGACTAGTGCTGTGCTGCAGCGTTCAGCATTAGGACCTTCGTTGTTTGTTGTTGGGAGTTGAAACTAATACTTTATGTCCATCTTCACATTTGAACATATTAAAAGCAAAAGGAAATAAGTATTGAATAGAAACCTCAAATTATTCGTTTCAGGAGAGAGTCTAACTAGGCAAGTTAATCAGACAAGTCCCTTGTTCAGAGGCCTACATCCTTTGCAGCTGCAAAGATAACACAGAGATTGGTCATAATCTTTTGGAATTGTCCAATTCTGGTAAGGTCTCAGCAGCCTGGGAAACTGCAAATATAATACTGTACCACATTCCAAGGAGAGACAGAAAACAAGAAACTCTAGGTTTGTTTGTCCAACATCTGTCACTGGGAAATGCTGGGATCTATGACAAGTAAAACAGGATATTAAAAATAAACATATTAAACTGTCAACATACGAGTAAGTATTTGGCAAATTCATGAAATTTTGAGGATAAAGGGGAATGAGTGGAAGCATACAAGGCGTCACACAAAAGTTTACCACGTAATATAAAAGATTTAGAGTATTGAGGACAAGATATTAACATGACTGAGGATTGTTTACAAATAGAAAACAAAGTACAAATAAACAAATAATTTTCAGGCTATCAAACTTTAAAATAGAATAGCACAAGAAAATGAGCAAGAATTTGGACCGAGTATACTGTTTGCTGATCTAAGTTTGTTGGTGATAAAAGATGAATAACTTATTTGGAAAGATAAAGTCAGCTTAAGTGAGCTAAAAGATGGCAGATGAGTACAATTTAGTCATAGTCATACTTTATTGATCCTGAGGGAAATTGGGTTTCGTTACAGTTGCACCAACCAAGAATAGAGTATAGATATAGCAATATGAAACTATAAATAATAATATGTAAACATGTAAATTATGCCAGGAAATAAGTCCAGGACCAACCTATTGGCACAGGGTGTCTGACCCTCCAAGGGAGGAGTTGTAAAGTTTGATGGCCACAGGCAGGAATGACTTCCTATGACGCTCAGTGTTGCATCTCGGTGGAATGAGTCTCTGGCTGAATGTACTCCTGTGCCCAACCAGTACATTATGTAGTCGATGGGAGACATTGTCCAAGATGGCATGCAACTTAGACAGCATCCTCTTTTCAGACACCACCGTCAGAGAGTCCAGTTCCATCCCCACAACATCACTGGCCTTACGAATGAGTTTGTTGATTCTGTTGGTGTCTGCTACCCTCAGCCTGCGGCCCCAGCACACAACAGCAAACATGATAGCACTGGTCACCACAGACTCGTAGACATCCTCAGCATCGTCCGACAGATGTTAAAGGACCTCAGTCTCCTCAGGAAATAGAGACGGCTCTGACCCTTCTTGTAGATAGCCTCAGTGTTCTTTGACCAGTCCAGTTTATTGTCAATTCGTATCCCCAGGTATTCATAATCCTCCACAATGTCCACACTGACCCCCTGGATGGAAACAGGGGTCACCAGTGCCTTAGCCCTCCTCAGGTCCACCACCAGCTCTTCAGTCTTTTTCACATTAAGCTGCAGATAATTCTGCTCACACCATGTGACAAAGTTTCCTACCGTAGCCCTGTACTCAGCCTCATCTCCCTTGCTGATGCATCCAACTATGGCAGAGTCATCAGAAAAGTTCTGAAGATGGCAAGACTCTGTGCAGTAGTTGAAGTTGAGGAAAAAATTAGAAAAGAGAAAATGATTAAATAGCTTGCAATCAACAAATCTTGATATTCTGAGAGATCTGAGCACCCTCATTCAAACTAAAATACAATAAGTACCCCAGTATCTATTTGGAAGACCATGTGGTTCAACATCTGACTTACCAAGTGAGTACACAATGCTCCTTCAACTCACTAGGGCTATGCTTCCTATGTTCACTTTCAACAGACTGCAGTCCTAATTCCAGTGCTCCCATTAAACTCACAGTAGGCTTATTTCCCTCAGTCCCTTTAACCTACCAAGGCCCTGGCTCCTGCACCCCTTTAAACTTCCAGGTTCACTGGAAAATTTACTCTATTACTATTTAACATCAAAAAAGTGAAACAAAAGTTTGCTGGGATATTAGAAGAATAACATCCAGTGGTGCAGAAAACCTATCAGGAAATAATTAGGAAGACAAACAATATTGGTTTGGATGTGGTAAGAAATTTAAGAAGTCTTTTTTACATTGGTACAAGTCTCTGGCGAGTCAATAGCCCTGGTACTGAATGCAGTTTTGGTCTCATTAAGCAAAGAATGCAATTGGCTTGAAGGCAGTTCAAAGAAGGTTTGCTTGATTGTTACGACTTCGTAACGTACCAGCAGCAAGAGATGACAAACTGAGTCGGGTTTTAATATTAAAACCACTGTATTTATTTACATCTACTCAAAAATATAGAAATTGAAATTAAATAAACTACTTTCTTAAACAGAAGTTAACAGTGTTATGTGTCTATAGCTCCCAGTCAAACTTAGAACCAGTTCTTAACAAATCTTACTCAAGCACAGTCTTAAAGTGGCAGTTCAGAGAGTCCCAGTAATTCACGAAATAGGTGAGAGGAGAGACTTGTGGATTCACAATGCAGCTACGAGGCGATCACAACAAATTCCAAAAATTCCACAGCTAGCGAATGAAGAAACGGTTACCAAAGATCCCAGCTGAGGAATACTGTTCCGAAGTCCACGAAGAGCGATTTCACAAAGTGACTGTCACGAAATCCAGACCCATGGATCATACGAAGGACAGACACGTCTCCACAATGCACAGTGTGCCGCTGATTAACCCAATCCTTTGGGTATAGGTAAGCATTAGACTTTACCCTTCTCGATTGTGAGCTGTTCCCAGATAGCTCGAAGCCTGCGACCTTCATGCTCTCTCTCTTTCCTTCGACTCCCTTCTCAGCAAAATGTCCACATTTCTTTTATACCGTTGGCATACGTCATAAGGTAGGGGTCCCCAACCTTTTTTGCACCACAGACTGGTTTAATATTGACAATATTCTTGCAGACCGGCTGACTTGGTGGGGGAGGGGGGGGGAATGTTCAAGTAGGGTTAAACTCACCTCAACATGTCTTTTACAGTTAGGGTTGCCAACTTTCTCACTCCCAAATAAGGGACAAAAGCAGCAGTCAAATCCCGGGACACTTTACCCCAGGGAAGACTACCATGACCATGAAGCCTTGCACGGGCACTTGTGTGCGCATGCGCGTACATGCCGATTTTTCCCCCACAGATCGGTTTTGCCTTCATCTTTCCGACTGTACTGTACATACATTATTTCTACTTTATATAGGCTGTGTATTTATCATATCATTCCTGCTTTTACTATATGTTAGTGTTATTTTAGGTTTTATGTGTTATTTGGTATGATTTGGTAGGTTATTTTTGGGGTCTGGGAACACTCAAAAAATTGTCCCATATAAATTAATGGTAATTGCTTCTTCGCTTTACGCCATTTCGGCACGAAAGGTTTCATAGGAACGCTCTACCTTAGCGGGGGAAATACGGGACAAACCAATTTAGCCCAATATACGGGATGTCCCGGCAAACAGGGGACAGTTGGCAACCCTATGTTCAAGTTCAACAGTGCGTGACAGGGAATGAGGGAAGGTGTAGCTGACTCATCATTTCCTCATGGCCCGGTACCGGTCTACGGCCCAGTGGTTGGGGACTGCTGTCATAAGGTAACGCTCACAGAAACGAAACCGTGGACTCAAAGTAAAACGAAACTGGGGACACATGACGCCCACAGTAAATGAAACTATGGACTCCCAGGAAAACGAAACTGTGGACACGTAACATGATTCGTTCTTGTAAGAAAGAGATGAGTTTAAGTATAATAGGACTATATACCTGGATATTGGCAAAGTAAGGAATTAGCTTGTCGGAGCATATTTTCTTCAGAAAGCTTGAACAGAATCAACACAGTGGGACATTTTTCCTGGTGCATGGAACTTCGACTAGAAGACACAATCCCAGAATAAAATACATAAAATTAACACAAAAGATGAGAACAATTTTTTTCCTAGGGAAAAAAAAATTCAGTATTTTCAAATGTAACACTCAGTTATATTGGCCTGGATATGTCTAGGGGAAATCCCACCCAGCATCTGCCTCAATGCTTCCCACGGAGTCGGTTGCCGCCCGAATCAATCCCAAACATCAATCATCAGCCAGCACACCCAGTACGTTTTACCAAGTACACTTTATAGATATTACTAATTCTATGACATTAATGTAAATTCGATACAGAAAAGGAAGTAATAAAAAAAGGCGCCAAGACTTATCAAAGTCCAAGTTCTTCGCGCGCAACCGTTGGAGCTCAATCGATTCCTGACGACCACCCGAATCCTGTCGACTCACGGCTCCGGACCACCCGAAGTGATCGATCGGAGCCTTTCCACACGTCCGCCATCCTCCCCGTCTCTCCTCCAACTCCCCGCCAAAACCCCCTAACTCAGTCATATGATACCGCATTATCATCCGAAAACAAAATGATACATGACCACCCATTGGCTAATAGCACCCTGCTATCTGTATTAACCCAAGCAACTGTCTAGCTAGAGACTTTCTCAGCATTTAACATAACAAAGGAGCATTCCCTAGTATAACATAACAAAGAAGCCATTTTAAATTTAACATACAAAAAAAAAGACCCCGTACACAAAGATAACACTGCATAGATTTGTTGACATTAAGACAGCCAAATTCAAAACCATAATTAGCTCAATGTTGGCCTCAATAATGGTGGAGGAAGTTTAAGAGACAGATATGACTTATTTTTAACCACATTTTTCCAAGACAAATCGGTCAAAAAAAGTAAGGCCAAGTGTAATAACTATATCAAAGACTGCAGATGCTGCAAATCCAAAATGAGTTCAGGAAATGCTGAAAACACTCCGCAGATGTGCACATTTTGATGAAACTTCGACTCTGCTTCTCTCTCCATGGATGCTGCATTGAGCTTGATACTGCCCTCCATTTAGCAGAGACTATGTGCCAATTCACAGCCATATCCTCACATCAACCTCTCCTTAGACCCTAACTCCTTCATCAAACATCAAACCATCATATGCCAGACTGTTGCTGACCTTATTTATTCAGGAGATCTCAGCTTCAAGGTTTCCGATATCCAAATACACCAATCCCACAGAGGCCATTTCTACTTATTTTAGAATATTCACAGCAGGGCTGCCTGAAAAATCCATTATTTCAGCCTGTTCTTGCTTGACAGAAGATTTTCATTTCCTGTTCCGACCTGGCATATCTTCCCATGCACCCACCTCTCCACTTTCCATATTTCCAGTCTATTCCTATCTGCAAATACAACCCTTTTGATGTGCATGCACCTTAAGATTTTCTCGAATGGTCTCAACATCATCGTTACACAATGGAATTGAATCTCTAAGCATCTCCACTTGGATACTCTGACTTCTTTCAATTCATTGCTTCATTAAACTGACTGCTCAGAGGTAAGGACTTCTCTACATCAAGGAGAACAAACCCAGATGATTTAAGACACCTTGCAGAATGCTTCTACTGAAACTTTAAATATCATGGCAAATTTCTGGTTAAATGCCACTAATTGTCCAATCCACTTCTACTCTAATTGCAAAGCTTCTCAACTATTTCTCCGTTGCATTGAAGACTGCATTAATTAATGCCACTTCCTGCACCTGCGCAGAGCTCAATTTCATCAAATTTGCTATCAACCTCCACCCCACCCCTTAAATTCACCTGATCCACCTTTGACATCCCTTTCCTCTTTCTTGATCTGTCTCCATCTTTCACAAGCCCAGTGACCCACACGTTTAATACCTCAACAATACCTCTTTCCTCCCCACCACTTGCAAGGATGCAATTCCCTTGTCTAAGTTCTGTGCCTCATCTGTTCTCCTGATGAGGCTTCCCACTCCAGGAAAGTATATCCTTTTTCAGTATATGGAGATCCCTCCCACCCCAATGCTGTCAAAGGAGCCATCACCCATACCTCATATACGTCTGCTCTCATTCCCGTCACCCCGCCCCCAACAATGGCATCAGCGCCGGACTCTGGAGTGAAGGCTCCCGAGTTCGAATCCAAGTCGGGCCACCCCCCGAGCACGCTTTCCACCCATGCCGGGTTCAGCGTCGAGCTAACCACTCAGCCAGTTAAAAAAAAAGGTTGAGTCAGGAACCTTCATATTGTGACCCAGTTAATCTGAAAGGAGACCAATCCTGACACCATGCGCCAGACAAGAATGGCTGACTGTCTGGTGCAACACGCTAAAAAAAAACCCCAACATAACAGGGAGAGAACTCCCCTAATTTTCACCTACCACCCTATGAGCCTAAACATCCAATATCTTCATTAACTTCCACTACCTCCAATGGGATCCTACCACCCGGCATATCTTCCCATGCACCCACCTCTCCGCTTTCCAAATTGATCATGCTCTGGATGATTCCCATGTCTGCTCATCCATCCCTGCAGGCAGATGGGGGTTGGTAGGAAAATCACTTTATTGACCACCTCTGCTCTACCTACCACACCAACCAGGATCGCCCAGTAGCCATAATTTTAATTCCACTTGCCTGTCATGACCTTCTCCACTGCCAAATTGATGCTACATGCATATTAGAACAATGCCTCATTTTCTGCCTTGGTAGTCTCCAACCTAACGGCATGAGCATGAACTTTTCCAGCTTCCAAAAACCACTCCCCTGTCGTCTTTTTTTTCCGTTATCATACTGTCCCCATCATCTCATATCATTGCTTTCTCTCACCCTCGATCTATCACCCACACATTCCTCCCACCAGCTCCCCTCACCTCCTTCCTTTTATTCCATGGTCTACTGTCCTCTTAGATCAGATTCCATTTTCTTCAGCCCTTTGTTATTTCCACGTATTGCTTCTCAGCTTCTCACTATGGTCCCACTCTCTCGGCTGCCTATCATCCCCACCTCACCTGGACCAACCTATCACCTGTAAGCTTTTGCTCCAACCTTCCCCCTCCCCCCCAAACTTCTGATTCTGGCTGTCTCCCCTCCTTTCTTTCCAGTCCTGATGAAGGGTCCTGACCTGAAACACTGACTGTCCACCTCCCTCCAATAGATGCTGCCTGACCTGCTGAGTTCCTCAGGCTCCTTTACCTGTTACTCTAACTTCACTATCCTCAGGTATTTAGACTGTTCCACTTCAAGCTCAATGCAAGATCAAGAATTAACATTTCTTAATCCATCAGGAATTAGCATTAATGTCAACATCGTCAAAGTCATTCTGTCATTTCCATTTACATTTCCCCAGACTTATTCAGACATTCCACCCTGCAAAAACTCATTTCAGGGAGGTAGCACCCCTGCCCCCCGATATCTGCCCCCCCCCACCCCCGGTCGACCGCCAAGGGTGTATGTAATACTTTGTTTAGTGATTTTGTCTAATCTGTAAACCAAGTTGGGTGTATGCAGCAAATGTGACATTAAAATATGTAGTTATATATTATATTATATTACCATGTTTATTCTATTTCAACTTTAAGCAAGTCTGCAGGGAGATTGGCCTCATCACGTAGGACAGCAGTAGCATAGCTCCTTGGCAGCTAGCTAGCTAGTTTAAATCGGGGTCCCCAACCTTTTTTGCACCGTGGATCGGTTTAATATGGACGATATTCTTGCGGACCGGCTGACCCCGGGGTGGGGGGGGGGGGTGGTGCTAAACGCGACCGGAATAATAGTGATAAGTCAACTATAAGTAACTTATAAGTGGCTAATACACTCAATTTCGTTTCTAAAGGGGTTTATCTAACGAATTTAATATTAAACACACAGCACATATTTTCCTCGCATGAACGTAGTGATAAGTCAATTATAACAGTGGTCCCAAACCTCCAGGCCGCGAAGAATGCAGCGGTAGCCAGAACGCACCCAGCACATCTTTAAAGAAAAAAGCTGAAATAAACAAGCTAATTGATTAGGTGCCGCCTGGCATGTAATTAATTAGCTTGTTTATTTCAGCTTTTTTCTTAAAGATGTGCTGGGTGCGTTCCAATCTTCGCAGCCCGGAGGTTGGGGACCACTGAATTATAAGTCACTTATAAGGCAATAGCATCATAACATTTTAAGTAACATTTGGATATTAAACACACAGCGCATACTTTCCTCGTATGAACATATAACATCATTGCAACACACCAAGATCGCTGAATCAGTGCGAGCCCTGTGCTTGTTCTCCTGCAACAACATGGTCCTATCGAGGGGTGATGGGAGACAGCGATACTCGAAGGGGGTTCCTTATGTCAAGTCTATTCCACAATTTAGTTTTCGTTGCATTCATTGCAGAAAACTCCGCTTCGCAGAAATATGTTGGAAATGGAAGCAATGTTTTCAGTGCTTTCGTGGCTATCTCAGGATATTCAGCCTTGACTTTGATCCAGAATGCCAGCAGAGATGTTATGTCAAACATACTTTTCAGGCCACCGTCATTTGCAAGCTCGAGGAGTTGATCTTTTTCCAGCGCTGACATGGATGATTCACCGGGGACATTCACAAATGGGTCATGGACCCATTCCTTTGCACATCTTGGGTCACTGATGACCTCGCGTGCGTTAAAATTCAACAGTGCGTGACAGGGAATGAGGAAAGGTGCAGCTGACTCATATCATTTCATATCGCCAAATCATATTGTTTCCTTTGTGGTTGGGGACCACTCTTAGCACGAAGAGAGACCAATCAGGATGCTCACTGTCCCTCTCCCTCTCAAAAAAATCTATTTCCGGGATATTGTATATAATTTCCGGGCGTCAGGGAGCCACTATCGAAATGCGGGACTCCTGGAACTCACGGGAGAGGTGGGATGTCTGCTTATTGTTTGTTCCTTATTCTATAACCACATCTTTTATTTTATACCATCCCCCTTTCACGTCAATTTACAACATCAACTTTTCTCAGCACCAGATACAAGGCTACATGATTTCCTATATTTTCTGTTTTTCTTGTGGATAAAGCTACAATACAATAATTCTGAAATGTCATTATTGCTGGATATACAGTAGCTAATTTGCAAAATTCCATGAAAAGCAATGATGATAAAAAGCTGCAGGTCTCTGGACTATAGTTCAAACTCATCTTCAGGCTCATGAGGCAAGACTAGTAACAGTAACCCATAATTAGTCCTGTTTAAAGTGATACACAAATGAACATACCTAGACAAGGTCACAATTTTTTTGCCTTTTAAAACAAGCATGGTCAGGGAATCTTCAACTAATGGACAATCAAATGCTACATCCTATACTTCTTTACTGAATTTTCATAAAACCATCTACATAAGTATCCTGTAAAGTATCAATCAAGTCTATTAAAATGACATGGTAAGGAGAGAGAATGTTCTGTAAGATACAAGTGGAATGAAGTATTGCAGAACTTAATCAAATATAAACATTTTATCAAACTGTACAGCATTTCAGGGCATTAAATACTGCAGGTATTTAAATGTTTGTAATAAATACAACCTACAGTATATTGCTTCCACAGAACAGTAACATAATTCCATAACATTGGCAAATAAAGCCTTAATGTTATTTAGAGTAATAGTGAACCAGTCTATATCCCAGAAGTGCCAGAGATACCTTTTCCAAGATTAAGTGTGCAACAACAGACAATTCAAAAAGGGACAGATCATATTGCTACACTGCTATTAAAATACTAATAACAGGGATTATAGAAGTATGATAGTGTTGATTGGTTTTAAGATCAAATACTTTTTAGTGCCAGGGGTTATATCACACAAAATAATTAGGAGATTAAAGAATATGGGACACTTGTTTTTTTTTAAATGGCGAAGGGTCAGAAACGCTGAAAACCATGAGAGTCTTATAAGTCAAAGCAATATATCAAGTACAAGTACAAAATAAAGTAATGTGAACACTAATCTTTTTAATCATGGAGAATACAAAAGAGTTTTGGCCATAAGCCTTTGGCTACAAAACACTTGGTGTACTGTGAATAGCTCAGCAGACCCCATCATAGGAAAGAAATAACAGTTTTAGAAGTGGATTCACTTAAATGATGCCCAAAATATGAAGACTGAATTATGGTTATATAAACTAATGTTCCTTGGTCTGGAATTTAAGGTTTAAGCAAAATAGCTGGTTTTCAAGCAGATTTGAAAAAGTAGAAAGAAAAATAACTTTACAAATGGAAGAATCTACTAAGAGAAGGCTTGTAGAATGATTAAAGCCAAGCATTAAGGAGTGAAATTAGAAAACACTTCACCAGACTAAAATGTGATAGAAATTTGGAACTTTGTTCAGATTCAGATTCATTTATCACCTGTATATCTAGTGAAATGTGTCATTTGTGTTAACAGCCAATACAACCCAAGAACAAGCTTGGGGCAGCCTGCAAGTGTCACCACACACTCCAGTACCAACACAGTATGCCCACAAAGTTCACAGAACACAAGCAATAACACAAAGGCAAAACAAACCACTTATCTCCCTCCCACCCACACAGTCCTCCAACCCTAGGACAGGCCATCTCTGGGTCTCTAACCCTAACCTCCAGTGGACTCTCAGACTTTGACTTTGACTTCCCCAGTCGACTCACAGTCACAGAGCTTCACCATCGGGCCTCAACTTCTGATCGAGCTTTGGACTTCGACCTTGGTACCAACCCCAGGTCTTGACGATGACAATGAATAAGGATGCTGAATGATGATCGAACTCCAACATGCCGATGATGAGACCCCAAACACTAGGCCTCGAACTCCAGTCTTGCCAACTCTTGCATCTAGGGGGTCACCAACACTCATGTCTCCTACCCACACAGAACTCTGATCATGGAACCCAACGACAATTACTCACTGACCAGAAGGGTGGAGGGGGCACCAGCCCTTGTCCTTACTGGTCTGGCCCAACATTTGACCACAGATGTCCTTTGTCCCACATCAATATCACTAGCTTTTGAGCGTGGAGCGTGAAGTGGAGGCCTACACTTCAGCCCAACTTAATTCCCCCACATTCTTGTCCCTAAAGCCAAACCAGACCTTTAACACCGCTCTCTGTCCCCCAAACGCATCTCTACAAACCTAAAAACATAATGAAGTCTGAGCAACGGCTTCGTTTTGGAACATACTTACTGATGTTCAATCAACTACAGGTTGAGTACCCCTTATCTGGAAAAGCAAAATCCAAAAACCTCAGAAATCCAAAAATTTGAGCGCTGACATGACGTCACAAATGGAAAATTACACAAGGTGCTGGGAAGGTTCCCAGGAGATTCTCAGGCCCCTGCACACCACAGACAGTTCTGAGAAATTACCTCACATATGTAATGAACAGAAGTTAATGAAAAATAGGAAAACACAGCATAAAAGCACAAAATGAATATCTCAATCATGTATTGAAAGAGTGGATTCGTCAGTGTTAGAGTGAACATATGCCGCTTAACAGTACGCTGATCATAAAACAAGCATGATCTATCACGATGAACTGAAAATTGAACGTAATTGTGGAGATTCAAACAGGCTGGTCGCAGAAATTTAACAAAAGGCATAACATCTTTTTTTTAAAAGTGTCTGCTGTTCACAAAGCAACACAGAAATTTATTGATGAGTTTGCCAAGGTCATTGCTGATGAAAATCTAACACCAGAACAATTCTACAATAAAAAAGTAAAATATAAGTATAGTGTACTGTAACTTTTTAATCAAAACACTGCATCGTACGTGGAGACTGAAATCCCGCCATTGTTTGTTGTTGTTCAACAGCTGATTCAGGTATTCTCCCGATGCTGCTGTGCTGCTTTTGTTACCCTGCACACATTATATTTTCATTATATTAATGGTACGTAATAATTTTAACTGTTCAGTACATGAACAAGTACAAGACAAATACTGATAACTAGTAGCATATAAATTCAGAGTCAGAACGATGGTGATCCTATTATATATTCCAAAATCCGAAATCCAAAACACTTCCAGCCCCAAGCATTTTGGATAATGTGTACTCAACCTGTATTAATTTTTAATCTGAAACTGACTATTCTTTGCAGACCAAATCATATTAGGGATAAGAGACAAATAGTAGTAAATGAAGTGATGCCACTGATTGGTTTGTAAATTCAATGAATGGCAGAACAATTTGCAGGATCTTAGAGAAATGCATCACCTAAACAAGATCTTTAGCTCACTGATTCCACACCAATGAACAATGACTTGTCTGCACTCTTCCTACGCGTTTTTATTTTCTTGTTCTGCCATGCATTGAAATCATATTCTGAGCAACTCCACTCATATTCTATCAGTCCCCAGCACACAAAGAACAATTAACCCACCAAGCTTTGCATCTTTGGACTGTGAGAGGAAACCGGAGCATACAGAGGAAACCAGGGCAATCTCTGAGAGACCACAGAAGCTTCACACAGATCAGGGGGTCAGGACTGAACCCCAGTCTTCAGCTCTACTAACTGCACAATATACCACCTTAACAAGTTTGAGGGCAATATTTATCACAGTGGACAGTAAAATTGGACAAATATTTCAATGACATGTAAGGTTTTTGGCTGACTCAAAAGTTTCCTCTAACCTTCCCAATTACAAATTCCGAGATAAAAACTTTAAATAAACAATACAGCAAGATACAAAACATTTTTGTATACAAGATACTACATGCCAAATAAAAAACAAGGAACACATAAGCTCTATCAACAGCAACTACAGATGAAGTTGCAAAAAAAATTAATGCCTAGTGACATTCTAGCAAGCTTTCAAGCACATAAAATCCTAAAAAAAAATCCTTCACCATAACCAAAAAATCAAAATAATTTACAAGACAAAATGTATATCTACTGAGGAGTTTATGAAGTAAAACTATATGTCACATTTATAGATAAGAGTTAGTCTCCATGTGAAACAACAATCAATATTTATGTCAACAAGGATGCACCTCTGATGGGAATTCACAAAACGAAATATTCACTTTACAGCTTTATACAGAGCCGGACACCTTCATATCCTGCCTCTGTAACTTCAACAGAAAATCACTAGCTACAGTCTATTTGAAACTCTTTGTACAGTGGATTTCGGTTAATTGGGACACATCCGGACCTGAACATTTTGGCTCAATTAAGTGCTGCCCTAAATCGCTGAAGTTTCATGAAAGTAGTTAAAAGGTGTAAAAAAAAGACAACCTACCATTTAACTGAGTAACAATTAATGTATTTAGATGAAATACAGAACAAATTAGAACACTACTAATATCTCTATAGTACTATAAAATGTGTATATTAGTTCCTAAAAATTACTGACAGAGAAATTAATCTGCTGTGTTCTTCTGATTGACCATAAATGAACAAAATCAGCATAGACATCTAGTGCAGATAATGGACTGGCTTCATTCAATGCTTTAGGTGATTGCATGCTCTAAATCTTCATTTTTGTTGTAACATTCAAGGTGATTGTCAATACCTTTGAATTCTTCACAATTCCTAACGTTGTAGTTGTTCACTCCTAGCCGTTTTGGGCATCTCCAAGCCTGACTGCTTGAAATTACAGTGAGCAAAACAGTTCTAAATTGTCTTACTACTTATTTCTCACCAGCTAACTATCAGTAACAAAAATCACTGCTTTTTTAATGCAAACACACGCAAATGGTGCTACTTAAAAACTGGCTAATTTCTTGGTGTAGATTTTGTTCTTTACGAGTTATCCCAAATAAACACATGCCCCGATTAACTGATGGCTCAATTAATCCACTGTATTTATTTTACAATACAGAGACTGTTACATCCTAAAGATAAATCCTCAAGTCAATTATATAAGATCTTAAAAGATAAACCACAATAGCAAGATTGATAACTCGAGTGCAAACAGATGAAAGTCAGATGCCAGGAAATCGTTCTTCATGCAAACAACGATAAACACAAATGTGACAAGATTTTAAGAATGGGCAGTGGAAGGAGAAGATTTTTATTTTCCCTGGATGCATCAAACAGCCTTCCTTGCTGACATGCCTCATGGGATCACCATTTTTTTTTGCTGTTTACTGCCGTGGTTTTCTTAGTTCACTGCCCCTCATTCTACATCCCCTCTAAAAGGAGAGAAAAACAATTGTGATTTCAAACTCCCAACCACAGCTATATGTCCTCCATTTCGCTTACTATCTCTACAGCTGACATTTCAACCTATCTTTTCCTTTTATACTCTAATCCCCAATAAAACACTTCTTTCCTCACATGCTGGTGGTTAAACACAGAACAGCCACATCTTCATCGCTGTAAAGTCCCAGGATACAAATTTAAATCATGACTCATGACACACTGCTTTATAATATGTATCTCTACATATTATGTATCTCTTCTTAACAATGTTTGACTACACCCCTGTCTTAATGAACCTGATGCAAAAAAAACTGGACACACTACCTGCTATCATTCAAAAATGGCTACAAGAAGTTGCAAAAGTGAGCTCAATGCATTGTCTTGTAGTATAAAGTGTAGTTAGAATTTCAAGCCTCTGAAACAGCTCCAAAAATCACTGAGTAACCAGGGCCAGCCAACATTAAAGGAATATGAAGTAACCCATAAATGCCTTATTTTTCAATTTTATCATGGCTCATCAGTTTCGAACCTTTATTGACCTGCCTCCGTTTCAAACTCTTCCACGGGCAACTCTAAAAAATGTTATATATTACCAATTTGATTTTATTGATTGAACTAGAACCTATTGCTTTTTTTAATATAAATTTTGAGTGGGATATTCTCTGTTATCATCCTCTTTCAATCCAACCAATGGAGCCCTGGGAATTGGAAATACACTCCTTCCGAGGCTGCTGCCAGTTATCTTTGCCCACTGGCACACATCCAAATTACAGTTAAAAATTAAGTTTCGTTTCCATTACAACAAATTAAAAGTTGGCTTAGAAAGCGTTCTGTTCGTCCTGAAAGGCCCAATACAAATAAAAGACTATTTTACTGATGGCATTTGTGGAATTTCAAATACGAAAAGTTTCGCAATGTAGTGCATCGAATTCCCTTTAAAATTCCCCGAGACGATAGGCTGGGAAAGGGGCGGGTCTGCATGACCGAAAAGCGAGTGTGACAGTTGTTTTGATCGTCTTGCCCGCCAATGCGTACGTGCGGTAACCCACTTCAGTGCCCGGTTTCAGAGAGCAGACAGCTATTACTGCACCTGTATAGAATCGAAGCCAGGCGCTCGGAACCGCCCGGGCTTCAGTCTGTTGTACTTCGACTGTTGCCCGGTACCGAAGCCAGCAGACACGACGGCGACAAACAATAACACATCCCTCCCCGCCGACGCGCACGATTCGCCACCCTCGGCCACTTACCGAAGTCCAGGAACTGTTTTATCGATAGAGGCGAAGGGGAGAAGCGCGAGTAGTACTCAATCTGCTTGGGGATGGGGTTTTTCAGCAGAAGCCCGTACAACCGCATTTCGGCCACGGCCACGGTCCCGATCCCAGTCCCTGCCTCTACCGACGGTGGTGATGCCTTTCGCTTTCTCCCCGTACTTCCTGACTCCAGCGCCCCTCCTCCGTCCCTCCTCGGCCCCGTCCGCACGTGAGCCGCTTCTTGGCGTCACACGGGAGATGGTCGGCTCGCTCTGCCGGCAACCGTCCTTTCAAAACAGCCACCCCCGCCTCCCGCGCCGGTTTTAACGGTAATCTTAAACTGGCATTTAAATTAATATAACCTTCCCAACGATATACTAGCTTGGAAATAGGCCCTTCAGCCTACTATATCCACAACAGGAACTATATTAATCCCGGCTCCTAGATGTGGCCTATTTTTTTAATATAAATGTTCATCTAAATGCTTCCAAAGCCCTAGAGTACCCTGCCTTCACTACCCTTTGAGGCAGTGCATTTGGTTTGAGCAATTATGTTGTACTTGAACATATTCTCTGCTTACTTTGTAACTGAACTCTGCGTGGCCCGGGCTTCATGTTGGAACTGGTGGCATTAAAATTATTCCTGGTCCACTGCAAACTACAGCTGCCCAAACAGAGGTACGCATTTCATCTTTATTTTTCAAAATGTACATGGCAGTAATCTTCATCAAGCTCAGGTTTCAGCCGCTGGCATAATGTCAAAGTAATAGTGATACCTTGGCTGTTGACAATGTACACTCAGAGGCCACTTTATCAGGTACAGGGGTAGAACCCAGTGTGATCTTCTGCTGCTCTGGGCCATCCACTTCAAGTTTCGATGTGTTGTGCATTCAGAGTTCAGAGATGCTCTTCTGTACTCTACTGTTGTAACATGTGGATATTTGAGTTACTGTTGCCTTCCTGTCAGCTAGAACCAGTCTGGCTATTCTCCCCAACCTCTCTCATTAACTAGGCATTTTTTTGCCCACAGAACTGCCGCGCACTGGATTTTTTTTTTTGTTTTTCACACCATTCTTTGTACGTTCAAGAGACTGTGTGCATGAAAATCCAAGATGAAGTTTCTGAGGTACTCGAACCACCCTGACTGGCACCAACAATCATTCCACGGTCAAAGTCACAGATCACATTTCTTTGCCAGTTCTATGCCAGAACATGTGGAGGCAACTGAAGGCAAAGAGCAAACCAGTTGAGGCTGGCTAGTTTGATGGGTGAACAAGGAATGTGGATGAGAGCTGGCTTTAAACAGGCTGCAGGTGATGACTTGGAAACGAATAGCAGGTGACTCCTGCTGGCTGGGTGGAGACTGAGAGGTGCCTGCCTATGCAGGCCTGACCGCACCCTGCGCGCCCTCCATCACCTCCCCACGGCCAGAACCTGACAGCCAGATGGGTCTGGTGGAACTCCTCGAAGAGCACTAGATCCAAGATGAAACTGAATCCAAGACCTCTCCTCTGGGCCGAACCCTTCCCAGTCACCCAAGTACTGTACACTCTGTCCACAATGATGTCATTCCATCAACCAGCAAACCGTGTTCACTGGACAATCTTCCACCATTCTTGGCTCCTGAGGTGCAGGCTCGGATGGATTGAGCCTGCAACGGGCTTGAGTCAGGACACAAGGAAGTTAGGTGTGATCCTGAGGGACATTAAGTGATTGGATTGATGTGATGGGTAATCTTGAAAGGACCAATAAACTGGATGAGAACTTGCAGATGTCTGTGCACAGGGGCAGATCTTGGGTGGACAGCCATAAATAGTCCCCAAGGCTGGAGTGGTCTGGCTGGTCACAGCCGACTGGTTGGATGCAGGGCCGGATTAAGCTAGTGCGGGGCCTGTAGCATATGTTATAAAGGGGCCCTAAATTTTAAAAACGCGCATGTATTAAAACATAAATTATTTACTTGCACAAAGTAATTAAATTTTTTCATTTGCTTATATAGCCAGATAATATGAAAAATGTCTGACACTTCAGTAATAGTATTACTTACATGTAGGTATCAATTTCAAATGTCAAAAGTAACAAAACTACAATTTAAAAGTTAGATTTTCTAGCTTTAGCATGAGCAAATTTGTTGATGATACTGGAAATGTCTATTTCACGCAGAAGTTCATGTTCAATGCTTGAGTGAGATTGTTCAATCTGTTTTGACCCATGGTGCTCCTTAGTTCATTTTTAATCCTTTTCAGTTTTGAAAATGAGCGTTCTCCACTGCAGTTGGTAACCATGAGTGACAAATAGATGCGCAAGGCATGTTCCACATTTGGAAAACATGATTCCAAAGAATTGTCAGTTATCAAACGGTACAATTGTAAGTCTACAAGGTCTTGTTTGGTGCCAATATGAGAAGCAAGATCAGTTTTCAACAGTTTAGTAAACTGCACAAATTCTTCATTAAGACTTTCTTCCAGATCTTCTGGATACAATTTAATGAGATTTGATGACCTCTTTACGATCTCTTCAGGTGTAAACGACTGTAAATGATGAAGGAATCCAAAAACACCATTCGTCCTGACGAAGGGTCTCGGCCTGAAACGTCGACTGCACCTCTTCCTACAGATGCTGCCTGGCCTGCTGCGTTCACCAGCAACTTTTATGTGTGTTGCTTGAATTTCCAGCATCTGCAGAATTCCTGTTGTTATTCGTCTTTCGATAAGCTTTCTGCCTTTTTAACAGGGCAGAAAGCAAGCTGTCAATAATGGCAAGAAATGTTCGGCTTTTAAACTTCTGACAGGTCGTTTGAGATTCAACAAGTGGATCAAGAGTGCTGGAACCACTGAAATCATCATACGAACTCACAACACGCTGGAGGAACTCAGCAGGTCGGGCAGCATCCGTGGAAAAGATCGGTCGACGTTTCAGGCCGGAATCCTTCGTCAGGACTGTATGGGGAAAGGGCAGAGGCCCTACAAAGAAGGTGGGGGGAGGGTGGGAAGGAGAAGGCTGGTAGGTTCCAGGTGAAAAACCAGTAAGGGGAAAGATAAAGGGGTGGGGGAGGGGAGGCAGGGAGGTGATAGGCAGGAAAGGTGAAGAAGGAATAGGGGAAAACACAATGGGTAGTAGAAGGAGGCGGAACCATGAGGGAGGTGATAGGCAGCTGGGGGAGGGGGCAGAGTGACATAGGGATAGGGGAAGGGGGGGGAGGGAATTACTGGAAGTTGGAGAATTCTATGTTCATACCAAGGGGCTGGAGACTACCTAGACGGTATATGAGGTGTTGCTTCTCCAACCTGAGTTTAGCCTCATCATGGCAATAGAGGAGGCCATGTATGGACATATCTGAATGGGAGTGGGAAGATAGAATTCTCCAACTTCCGGTAATTCCCTCCCCCTCCCTTCCCCTATCCCTATGTCACTCTGCCCCCTCCCCCAGCTGCCTATTACCTCTCTCATGGTTCCGCCTTCTTCTACTACCCATTGTTTTCCCCTTTCTCTCTTCACCTTTCCTGCCTATCACTGCCTCCCCTCCCCCACCCCTTTATCTTTCCCCTTACTGGTTTTTCACTTGGAACCTACCAGCCTTCTCCTTCCCACCCTATCCCCACCTTCTTTATAGGGCCTCTGACCCTTCCCCCTACAGTCCTGACGAAGGATTCCGGCCTGAAACATCGACCGATCTTTTCCACGGATGCTGCCCGACCTGCTGAGTTCCTCCAGCATGTTGTGAGTGTTGCTTTCACCCCAGCATCGTTGTGTTTATGATACGCACTATTTTGCTTGTGTTTTTTTCGAGTTTGCTGTTGATAATCTTCACACTAAGTCAGATCCTTGGCTTTTTGCTCAATATCTGAAAAAGCAGACTGCTTAGCTTGAATATATCCATGCAAGGACTCATAGAGTGCACAAACTGTGTTCAAGACTTGGCCAGAAGATTGCAAAGAAGAACTGGTCATTTGAAAACGCTGTAATACTTGGTCCCACAATATGACCATTATTCCTGTTTCCAACTCCATCATGGTTGAAAGTAGTCCACGAGCCTGTTGTCGGCACTTTGCCTTCTGATCATTGTTATTTGAAATGTTATCCAAGTCTTGTTTTAGTGAAGAAAAGCTGTGTAAAAGTGCTTTTGTTGCATCTGCACGAGCTGACCACCTGATATCTGACATTCTTTTCACAATGGGCAAATGAGCACCACCATCAGATAATGCAGCAGAAAGGAGATCCCACTGATAAGTAGAAGCAGAAAAAAATGTGTACAGTCTTTCTACAAATTGAAAGAAAATTAATGCTTCTTTACAACATTCAGCTGCACATTTTCCAACCAAATTTAGTGTATGTGCAAAACATGGAATGTAATCCACAAACTCATTCCGCTCTTTAATTCGTGCTTGTAAGCCACTATACTTGCCACTCATGTTGCTGGCATTGTCATAACTTTGATCATGGCAGTCTTTTATATCAAATTCATTTTTCTTTAAAAAGTCAAGTAAATTTTGAGCAAGCTATGACCTTCTATATCCAAAAACTTCACAAGTCTTTCGTCTGGTCCAGACGGCAAAACATAGCACACAATCAAAGTCAGCTGGTCCACATTAGATATATCTGAAGTAGAATCCAATGAAACAGAATAATACTTGTATTTCTTCACTTCACCGATAATGTGATCCAGTATGCTGGATCCAATCAGATTGATGAATTCCTCACCTATTGTTTTAGACAGGTATGATTTATGTCCCCTTCCTTGGCTTGCATGAGCATTCATACCACGACACAGCAAGGAGCCAACACACGTCTTGCACACACATACTGTACCATGCAGCATGCAGCTCCCCCGACATGAAAACAACAGTGTTGCCAGATCGTCCTCGTCGTCGTGTGGATGAAATCACAGAGCGTTGCGTTACCGGTAGGTACAAGGCAGTTTCTTTATTCGACAAAACAAGGTTACAGCAGGCAGAGACCCTTGGCAGAACAGGTCTAACCGCCTTGTGATTGTGGCTCAATATTTATTTGCTAAACACAAAGGACCATTCATAGTTACAAGTATAGACAATTCTTGGAAGTTTTCACATCTTTTGATTAAATTCATTCTACCGGCGCCAGTATGCCTACACTGGCATTCATGGGCTTTAGGAATGCAAGTTAAAATCCATAATACATTATTTCGTATGTTACCTGCTAACATAGAGGACAATTCATATTCAAAAAGCATAGATATGGTGTCTTTGCAACTATCTGTAAACTTCGCATTCTTGTCTCAGAGGTGCCAGAGATGCATTGTTACAAATGAAACTGGGTTCACAGCTTTTAGGAAATGCATTGTTATGAACTCAATCCACAGTACTTTGTCAAAGAACAGAAGACCGATGGCTGAAGTCATTTATTTAAGTGTAAATGAATCATCTACCCAAAACTCACTCTAACAGTCATGAGAATACGATGAGATGCCGATTTCACCAGACTGCAGCTTGCAAGCATTTAGTGTGGGCAGAGCCCGTAGCATATGCTACTTTTGCTACTAGGATAATCCGGCCCTGGTGGCATAGCAACAGTGGGCGCACTTGGCAACTAGGATGGCCCTCCGTGCCCTCTTCCAAGCATTCTGACAGTGGTGAATCCGGGCCCTGGCAAACAGGTCCTCCACCACTGGCACCTCTGTAGGGAATAATAGGGATTGGTAGCCACTTCAAAGGGCGACATGTCTGTGGCAGAGGAGGTATGTAGATTGTGGGGCAGTTCAACACAAAGCAGACATTTCTTCCATGTGGAAGGGTTAGAGGTGATGAAACATCACAGAAACTTCTGCACTTGTTGATTGGCTCTTTCTGACTGAGGATTGGTCTATGGGTGATATTCAGAGGACAAACTCACTGAGGTAGGGAAGAGAAAGCAGAAGTCTCACTGGAAGTGGGAGACAAATTGTGGGCCCTGGATCAATGGAAACCGTGGAGGCGAACTACATGTTGGAGAACCAGGTCCACCATCTCAGAGGCTGACTGAAGTTCGGGGAGGGCAATTAAGTAGGACACCTTGGAGAACCAGTCCACCACTGTCGTGATCACTGTGGCCCCATCGGAAGGTAGTAAACACATGATGAAATCCATGGCGATGTGGGACCATGGACTTTGAGGGACTAGTAGAAGCCACAGAAGGCCGCTGGTTGGAAGAATTTGGCTACATTGAGGGCAAGCAGTGATGAACTGGTATACAACTATAATCATGGCGAGCCATCAGAACCAGCATTTATAGAAAATCCAGAGACTGTCATGTGCCTGGAGTGCACAGCCGCCGGCACGTATGTGCAGTTGTCAGGTGTGTTGGCCAGAGTAGGCTCATGCTGTAGGGCCTTGCAGATCTGGTTCCCACGATCTCAGATGATCAGGGCAAGGATGGTATGAGGGTTGATCTATGTTTCTGTTGGGACAAACTGTCATGACAGGGTGTCCACCTTAATGTTCTAGGAGCTGGGTCGATAGGAGATGGTGAAGTTGAATAGCTCGAAGAAGAGGGTCCAGCGAGCCTGATGTGGGTTGAGCTGGCGGGTCTGGTGAACAGATATGTGGTTCTGGTGGTCAGTCCAGATCAGGAAGAGCACAGTGCTTCCCATCCACCAATATCTCTATTGCTCAAAGGTCCATCTAATGGTGAGTAGCTCCCTATCTCCTACTCCCTAATGGTACTGTGTAAAGTTCAAGAAGGCACAAGGTTTGTCATTCTGTCTGGATCTTCCTGGGAGAGGATGGCCCCAATGCCCACTTCAGATGCATTCACCTCTACCACAAAATGTTAAGAAGAGTTCAGATAGCAGTGAATGGGAGAGGTGGTGAAGTGTCTCTTGAACTCCTTGAGTGTGTGGTCTGCAGCAGCAGACCAGGTTATCCTTAAGGTAGGTGATTTGGTTAGCGAGATGGAAGGAGGAGTGATTTGGCTGCAGTTCCTGATGAATTGGTAGTAGGAGTTCGAGAAGCCCAAGAAGCACTGTAGCTGTTTAAAGAAGTGTGGCTGGGGCCATTCAATGACGGTGCACACTTTCTCTGGGTCCGTAGTTATTTCTTGGAGTGAAAGGATGTAACCCAGAAGGTAAATGACTGGTGTGTGGAACTGGTATTTCTCTAACTTGCAGTATAGTTGGTTTTCAAGGAGATGCTGAAGGACTGTATGACTGTGACAGGTGTAGTCTTAAGCATTCTTGGGGAAGATGAGGATGCTATTGAAGTAGACAAAAGCATACCTGTGTAGCATGTTTCAGAGGACCCCATTAATGAAGGCTTGGGAAACAGTTGGACTGTTGGAAAGTCCAAAGAGGATCAGTATTTGTAGGAGCCAATGGGTGTTGTGAATGCTGTTTTTCACTCATCCCTTGGTGGTTGCAGATCAGGTTGTATGTGGTCCGTAGATCCCATGTAGTGAAGGTCTGGGCCCCATAGAGTGTTTAGGATGCACTATCCATCAAGGGGGGAAAGGGTAGTGGTTTTTAACGCTGATTTTGTTGAGTCCGTGGTAGTCGATGCATAACAAAGATCCCCATCTTTCTTTTTGACAAAGAGAGGGACTTTTGAAGACTGGGATGATTGAACGAAGCTATTCTGTAGTACTTTGGTGACGTAGTCATTCTTGGCTTGGGTCTCAGAAGGAGAGAGAGAGAGAGAATAGACAACTTCAGGGAGGAGTGGTGCCCGGGAGGAGGTCGATCGCACAGTCTTGTGGTCTGTGAGGTAGTAGGGTGCTGAATTCCCTTTTACTGAAGGTGATGGCTAAGTCGTGGTATTCCTGTAGGAGTTTGGAGAGGCCAAGGGGTTCCTCTGTCTCAACAGATTTACAAGGTGATGTCAATTGAAGTTGCAGGCAGGAGTGTCCTCAACTCAGCAGTGAACCAGATGGCCAGGTCTAATGAGGTTTATGAGTGGAGAACTAGGGGTAACCCAAGATGAGAGGGGTATTGGGTGAGTCGATAAGGAGGAATTGGATGGACTTGCAGTGCTCTCTGATGCTCATGTGCACAGGTCATGTGTGTCATCCCAAACACCAAGGGGCATCCATCAACGGCCATGATGCAGAAGGGGTGAGAGACAAGCTCAATAGGGAGCCCAAGCTGAACACACAGAATTCAGTCTAGAAGGCTACCTGTTGTGCGTCCTGTGTATGTAAAGCCATAGGGTATGGAGGAGGACAAATACATTGAGTTGGCCTTTGGTGCTGGAACAAGGAGCTAGGGAGAGCTTACCAGATAGAGGGCCCCTTGTCTTTACCCAGATGCAGTAGGCAGTTGATGCGTGGATGGTCTGCAGTAAGCATATAAGTTATTTCTTAACCGATGCTAACACTCTTGGAGGGTTAGGGGCCTCTCCCTAAATTGCATGGGTACTTGATGCATTTAGGATAAGGGTCCTGCAGCCTGAAATGGTTCTTGGAAGGGAACTGGGGTTCTGGCTGATGATCTGGAGGGTGTTCCATGAGATCCTTGTCAATTAGGAGGGCCAGATTGATGTTGCTTTCGAGGTCAGTGGGCATCTCCCAGGTAGACAGCTCATCTTTCAAGTGTTCTGAGAGGCCATGATGGTAATGGGCCAGCAGCATTTCCACATTTTAGTTGCACTCTGCCATGAGGATCCTGAATTCCACAATGTAATCCAGCACTGAGCTTGAGCCTTGACAAAGGCAAAGTATCTGATCTGCTCCCCTTCTTCCACTTCCCTAATGGTTAAAAACCCGGTGCATCTCAATGCAGAATTCTTCATTTATTTTAAATGATGGTTTTATTATCCCACTTGGGTGGCGGAAGTCAGACCTCACCCACTCGAGAGATGAAGGCAATCTTGGCTTGGTCTGTAGGGACAGGACGTTGCACCATTGGGTTGGGGACCTGTCGAAGCAGGGAGGAAGTTGACTGTCACAGGGTTGCTCTACCAAGACAGATGGTCAATGGCTTCTTACTGCTTCTGGAACATGTGCTCAATGGACAACTTCCTTTGGGCGAGCATACTCTTCTGGGTCAATCAATAGTCAGAATTAGAATTTATTTTATTTCTTACATCCATCTCACAACATGAGAGAATAAAAATTTTGATATTGCGTCTCTGTCGCAATGTACAAGGGTAAGGAAGGGAAATGTGGGAGGATATTGCCTAACACTAAGATTGTATACATAATTGTTTGGTATACATGTGTATAGTCAGCTACAACATACAGTCAGATGTGTAATCAGATCAATGTGTATTGATCAGTCTGATAGCCTGGTAAAAGAAGCTGTCCCAGAGTATGTTGGTCCTGGCCTTAATGTTGCAGTATTGTTTGCCGGACGGAAGCAGCTGAAACAGTTTGTGGTTGGAGTGGCTGGAGTCCCTGGTGATCCTCTGGGCCCTTTTTATGCACCTGCTGCTGTAAATGTCCTGAATAGAGGAAAGTTCATATCTACAGATTCGCTGGGCTGTCCACACCACTCCCTGCAGTGCCCTGTTATTGAGGGTAGTACAGTTCCCGTAGAGGCAGTGACATAGCCAGTCAGGATGCTCTCAATGGTGCCCCTGTAGAAAGTCCTGAGGATTTGGGGACTCATGTCAAACTTCAGTTCACCCATTCTGTCAGAAAATTTAGAGGAGGTTTGACCAAAAGCAGAGCAGTGGAGACAATTCAATGGTGAATGATAACTTTAATAATAGATTGCAAAAATAACAAGCCACAAGGGGCCACAAAACAAGAGAGAACAGATACTAACACCATAGGCCACAAGATCACTGAAGGCTAAGAGCAACTAGTTGAGGCTGTCTGCTTCAATGGGTAAACAAGGACAGTGGATGTGAGCTGGTTTTTCATTGGGGGGATGTGGGAGTTTGTGATGGTTCCTCCATGTTTTTAAGATCAAAGCGAGCATAGATGAGCTCATCTGGAAGTGAAACATTGTTGTGTCCTATATCACTTGATTTAACTTTATAACAGATAATAGTTTCTAAGTTCTGTCACAATTGTTGAGTATCCTTCGTTGATTCAAATTTGGTCCAGAATTGCCACTTTGCCTGTGAGATGGCTTTCCAGAGATTGTACCTGGACCTCCTGTAACTTTCTTGGTCACCAGACTTGAATGCTTCTCATCTGGCTCTGCAGTTTGTGGATCTCATGGTTCATCCAGGGCTTCTGATTGTGGAAGACTGAATGATTTTGTGGAGTCTCACTCATCTACAGCTGTTTTAACAAAGTCTGTTACAACCATGGTGTATTCATTCAGATCCCCAGATGAGTCCTTGAACACAGCCCAGTCCACTGTCTCAAAGCAATCCCATAGACGATCCTCTGCCTCCTGTGATCACCAACATTATCTTTCCTTTCTCTCCAGTGGAACAGCCTAGGACCAGAGAGCACAGCTTAGAATAGAGGGATGTCCATTTAGAACAGAGATAAGTAGGAAGTTCTTTAGCCAGAGGGTGGTGAATCTGTAGAATTCATTGCTACAGATGGCTGTGAGAGCCAAGTGATTGAGTATATTTAAAGCGGAGGTTGATAGGTTCTTGATTAGGTGGAGGGTGTCAAAGATTACAGAGAGAAGGCAGGAAAATGGTGTTGAGAGGGATAATAAATCAGCCACGATGGAATGGTGGAGCAACTGAACAGGCCAAATGGCCTAATTCTACTCTTATGTCTTACAGTGTTATGCTCTGAATTGCAGGGTTGTGAACAGAGCCCAGTCTATCACAAAAAGCAGCCGAATCCTCTATTGATTCTATCTATATTTCATGCAACACTGTGAAAGGATTCTACATAATCAAAGACCCTTTCCATGCTGGTCATCCTTTTTTCTCCCACCTTTCATCAGGTAGAGTAGACAAAAGTTTTGAAACACCTACCACCAGGCTCAAGAACATCTTCTATCCTTCTGTTTCATCTTTACAATAAAGATGAACTCCTAATTTTTCAGTCTATCTCGTCATAGCCTTTGCACTTCAGAATCAAAATTAAGTGGAATATGTCGTGAAATTTGTTGTTCTGTGGCATATAAAATTGTATCAAATAAGTCGTGCAAAAGAGAGGAAAAAATATTGAGTTAGTGTTCATGGATTCATTGTCCAGAAATCTGAAGGCAAAGGGGAAGAAACTGTCCTGAAACATAGAGTGTGTGGCTTAAGGCTCATGTAGTTCCTCCTTAATGGTAGCAATGACAAGAGGACATGTCCTGGGTGATGGTGTTTAATGATGAAAGCCATCTTTTTGAGGCATTGCTTTTTGAAAGTTTCCTTACTGCTGAGGAGGCTAGTGCCCACGGTGGAGCTGGCTGAGTTTACAACCTTCTGTACCTTTGTCAGAGCCTGTGCAGTGGCCTCTCCATATCAGATAGTGGCGCAACCAGTTAGAATGCTCTCCACAGTATATCTGTAGAAATTTGCAAGTGTCTTTTGGTGGCATACCAATTCTCCTGAAACTCTAATGAAATATACCTGTTGTGCCTTCTTTGTACAGTATTTGCATCAATATGTTGGGTCCAGGATATATCTTCAGAGATGACATCCAGGAAATTGAAACTGTTCACCTTTTCCACTGCTGATCCCTCAATAAGGACTGGTGTGTGTTCTCTCAACTTCCTCTTTCAGAAGTCCACAATCAATTCCTTCATCTTACTTACATTCAGTGCAAGGTTGTTACTGCAATGCCACTCAGCCATCTGATCTATCTCGCTCCTGTGTGCCTACTTGTCACCATCTGAAAATCTGCCCACAGTAGTCGTGTTATTGACAAATTTATAGGTGGTGTTTGAGCTGTGCCTAGCCACATAAACATGAGTTTAGAGAGAGCAGAGCAGTGGGCTTAGCGTGCATCCTTGAGGTGTGACACTGTTGATTGACAGCGAGGATGATTTGTCATTTCCGATAGACTGTGGTCTCAACAGTGAGAAAGTCAGGGATCGATTTGCAGAGGGAGGTTCAGAGGCCTAGGTGGTGTAGCCTGTTGATTAGAACTGAGGGAATGAGTGTGTATAGTCAGCTACAACAGGAGTTGATTCTAGTCATGACAAAACCCACAAAGTACTTAATCAGAGTAGATGGGAGTGCCTCTGGACAATAGTCGTTGAGGCAGCTCACCCAGTTCTTCTTGTGCTTTGGAATGGTTGTCACCCTTTTGAAGCAGTGAGAACCTCCAACTGCAGCAGAGGGAGATTGAAGATGTCCTTCAACACACCCTCCAGTTAGCTGCACAAGTTTTCAGAGCCCTATCAGGCACATCATCAGAGCCCAATGCTTTGTGGGAGTTCACCCTCTTGAAAAATGTTCTGATGTTGACCCCGAGACAGAGATCACAGGGTCACCAGCTGCTGCACGGATTCTCACTTTCAAAGCATACATAAAAGGTATTGGGTTAATCTGGGAGTGAAGCATCTGAGCCATGCATGATGTTATACAGTTGTCCTGTCCAAGACCGGAAGAAGCTGCAGAAGATCATGAACACAGCTCAGCACATCACACAAACCAATCTTCCATCCTTGGACTCACTTTACACCGCATGCTGTCGGAGCAGTGCTGCCAGGATAATCATGGACACGACCCACCCAGCCAACACACTTTTCATCCCTCTTCCCTCCAGGAGAAGGCTCAGGAGCTTGAAGACTCATACAGCCAGATTTGGGAACAGTTTCTTTCCAACTGTAGTAAGACTGCTAAACGGATCCTGACCTGGATCTGGGCCATACCCTCCAAATATCCGGACCTGCCTCTTGGTTTCTTTGCACTACTTCACTTTCCCTTTTCTATTTATGATTTATAATTTAAATTTTTAATATTTACTATCGATTTGTACTCCAGGGAGCACAAAGAGCAGAATCAAATATCGCTGTGAAGATTGTACACTGTAGTATCAATTGTTTGGCGACAATAAAGTATAAAGTAAAGTATGTTAGGTTTCACTATGTGTGAAGTAATGGCCTGCAACCCCCGATCTTATTTGTCTACCTGCACTGCACTTTATCTGTAACAGTAACATTGTATTCTGCTTTGTTATTTTTTGTATCACCACAATGTACATCTGTTTGGGATGATCAGTCTGGATTACATGCACAACAAAGCTTTTCACTGTATTTTGGTACACAAAAGTAATAAACCAATCACCAATGTATGGAGAATATTATAATTTCCAGAGTTTCTGTCTTTCCCTATATAAAAATGACATTAAATGGATGTAATTTTGATTATAATGTATGGTGTTAAAATTAAATAACTTTACCTCTGACCTACTCAGAAGTTTGATATAATTTAGCAATTAAACATTAATCACATCACCAGCCATGGTAACTCATGATACTACAGTTAATTACATCTATTCTAAAGCTTTTGCCACATCAGTTCATGGAGGGTTAATACATTCCACATTTAACATTTGTGACTTAATTTTCAAGCACATCTGTAATTGTCTTTTCGATGTCAACCAATCTGTACTTTATTAATGAAAAACTTAATTTTAATCAGACAGCATCCTTTTGTGTTAAATAAAACAACCTGCAATTTGAGCAATGAGGGAAAAGGAAATCCATTATGCATTTAACACATTTGGTTCAGTTTCTTACAAATATAATTAGAGTGTGACACAGTAATTACATAGAGTTGGTCACCGATTCATCCAACTGAATGCTTTTTAGATTAGAGCTAGAACTACAGAGTAAATGCTGACATAAATAAAAAGAGATTATTTGGTTTTCTATATATATATAAAAAAACACAATTCACGCCTTCTTCATAATTGCATCAGTATCTTGAGGCCCACGATATATCTTAAGAGAGGTTTACACCCAGGAACTTCATGCAGTAATCCACCACACTACCAATTGTCATATTATCTGCAAACACACACATTTTTAAAAAATATATATATGTATATACACACATATATACATACATACACACGTACATACATACATATATATACACACACATACATACACACACAGTATAGATCCCAGTGGATCACCACTCATCAAACATCCAGCCAGAATAAGTCTTCTATTGGCAAGCCAATTTTGAATCCATATATCCAATTCACCATAGATCCTATGCAGCTTAATCTTCCGGAAGAACCTCCTCTCATGAGGGACCTTGTGAAATGCCTTACAAAAATCTGTGTAGACAACATTCACAGCCCTGCATTCATTAATTAGCTTCATCATCTCTGTAAAAAAATTCAATCAAGTTTGTAAGACACAACATGCCCCACACAAAGCCATGCTGACCATCTCCAATTAGGCCATGATCTTCTATTTGCTCATAAATCCTATCCCAAAGAATCTTCTGCAGTAATTTCCCTAACACTGATGTAATTTCCAGGATTATTCCCGTTTCCCTTCTTGAATAATAGAATACTATTAGGTACTCACTCATCCTCTGAGACCTTGCCAGTGACTAGATTAGACACAAAGATATCAGTCAAGGTCCCGGCAATATTGTTTCTTGCCTCTCTCAATAACCTAGGAAATATCCCATCAGGTCCTGGGAACTTATCCTCCTTCATGTTCTTTAAGACACCCAACACGACCACATTTTTTTAATCTCAAATGCTCTGGTATGCATTGGTGTATGCAACCATATCAATGACCAATATGTTTTTATTCATCAGGCAATAATAATTTAAAATATAATGGTTATAATTTATTTATAGGCACAAGCTTAATGTCACACAAAAGTTACAAATGCAAAGGGCAAGGAATGTACACAACAACACAAGTGTAACTGAAGTAACTGATATTTGATTAACTGATATTATCTTCAATTTTTTTTGCTTTTTCTTATTTCATGTACAACTGGATTATATTACCAAACATAATTTGATATTAAAGAACACAAGTATACAAACATGTTTTAATTTCTTCATGTTTTATTAAATATTACTAGTTACAGGGCAGAACCATGAAGAAAAAATAAAAGCAACACAAGTGTTTTAAGATGTACTGGATTTTAACTACTTGTATCTTTCTTGGAAGCTAGGTACAAAAATCATATAAACATTTATTGGATAGATGTAGTTTGTCAGTAACATTAAGAGAAAGGCACTTTTCACCTTAAGTATGGCACTCAGTCAGAATGAACAAAGATTTCATCAGCAACACACACAGAATGCTGGAAGAATCCAGCAGGTCAGGCAGCATCTATGGAAAAGAATAAACAGTTGGTGTTTCAGGTCGAGAATCTTCTTCAGGAAGGGGGAAGAAGCCAGAATAAAAAGGTGTGGGGAGGCAGGAAAAGGATAGCTAGAGAGTGCTAGGTGAAGCCATACGAGTGGGAAAAGTAAAGGGCTAGAGAAGAAGGTGGGGGAAGGGTATTTTTGTTTTAACTTGGAAAGAGAAACCAATATTCATACCATCAGGTTGGAGGCTATCCAGATGGAATATAGGGCATTGCTCCCGCTACCTGAGGGTGGCCTCAACTTGGCACAAAAGGAGGCCATGGACCACCATGTCAGAATGGAATGGGAATCAGAATTAAAACATATGGCCAGTGGGAAGTTCCAATTTTGGTGGATGGAGCAGAGGTGTTCAACAAAACGGTCCCCCAATTTACAAGTTGTAATTCCTCTAAGTTATCAATTTGTAGTGTGTGAGAGGTTCATAGTTTCCTCAGCTTCAGATGTTGCTCTCCCTCTTAAATGAGAAATCATATGGAGAATTATTTAGCCCTGCGTAAAATTTTGAACAAGTTGACTGACTCCCCCAAAAAATAGTTTAGATAAGAAATGGTATCAACAGCAAAATATTGGCAAGGACTAAAACAAGCCTATTGCAGTTTTCATATTTTTTATTCATTTCATTTAAAATCTACTCTATAATTCAGACAGTACACCCATAATTTCCTGACCAGAGGCTGATGTGGACATGATATCTGGTTTGTCAGTGCTGTGCGAGTAGACTTGTGGATAACATACAAGCACACTTTCATCCCACTGATTAAAATAGTCAAACTATTGTCGTATTATTGAAGACAGTTGCTTTGTGATGACAAAACTATCAATTAAGTCAAATGTAAAAGCTTTCAGAATCTAATCAAACATCTTTATTGAAAAACGGGTGTTACTGGAATGCCCAAAAGAAAATTGGGAAACTGTCAATACCTCAATACAAATCTAGTAAACAATGTTCAGTTATTGCCTTATGCTCTTGAGATTTTGCTTTATGCCATACTATAATTCACAAGGTTTAGGGTATTTGTGTTTTTATTGAGGTTTGCATTTCATCTATTTCTAGGGGATTGTATTTTCTTCTGTAGTAAATGCGTGATAGCATAGTTATAATAAACATCTCCATTATGAGAAGCTGCTGGTTCATATCTGAAAAAGACAGAAGTATATTTTGTTAGTTGAGACACTTGTATTTTAAGAAGATTTCCAAATTAAAGGATACAGAGGCTACTAGTAACAAGACAAAAATATTTACTTACGACTTCATGAGTCTCTATCACAAACATGCTCACTACAAATGCTAGTTGGAGGATTTTTCACCATTTTATATTCCTATCTTGGGCTAAAGCTGTAACTGACTTGTGCTAATAACAGAAGCTTAGCAAGTGCCGTCCATTTCTGAGGAATAGGTTTTTCTTCTAACAAAACTGAACTTTTTCAAAAATAAATATAGGAATATACAGTGACAAAGAAAAAAATCACTGCATTTCATCTGGCTGGTAGCAAGTAATCTTGCATGCTTTTTTCTCAATCTTAAATTGATTTTAGAGTAGGTCAAAAGAGCAGCACAACATTGTGGGCTAAACACCTATACTGCTCTATGTTCAGGTAGTAAAGAAATACTGTTCTTCAGTGTTTTCACCATCAATAATGTTCTTTTACTCAAAAGGAACATGATATATATTTATTTAGCACACCTCATGGCAAATCCTGGGAGTTGTAAAGCGAACTCTTCTGATTTTGCAGCATATTATTCAGATATTTATATTGATATTCAAATGGTATCATGGTTTAGAAATTTATAGCTATTATACAATAAATCTACAACAGTGGATAAACAACGTACATGCCGCTCTGGCTGTTGGTGAAAATGGAGGTGCACAGGCCAAACCTCCTGACAATGCTGTTATGTTGATAATGGCAGATTGGAGCTGAGTAAGAATGAATGAAATCTGTGGAGAGAGAGGGAAAAAAACACAGAAAATGAAAATTAGCAAGTATAACCAAAATAAGAATTGGACTCAGAAAGAAATAATAGCATTTCATAATTCTTTTACATTGGTCAACGCCAGAAGTCAAAAAATCAGTCACATTACTTGAATATTAAATGATATTTTCTCTCACGCTCACACTGTAAATAGATCTTCAGCCCTGGGCAGGGTGCTGGGATGCATTGGCCTCTGAGATTTTTAGAGCACCTGAATTGGTTAATTGTTGTTATTAATAAGAGTTATTAATCATTTGGAGTTCCTTGTGTTTTTCTTGAACAACTGCTCTTTGTCATTAAGTCTCTGTTTAAGCTCGCTAAATTTATTTTGATAGACATTCTGTGTTACTTGTATTGTATAAGTGGAAGCCCGATTAGTGATTAGTTTTGAGAATGTTACTTCTCACAGTGTCGCTTGGCCGAGCCATTGTTCTTTTGGAATTATGAATAAACATTCGTCACTGGAGTTTGTCTTTCCTCCACACTTGTGTTTGAATTTTGCTAGTGCACATCATGACAGAAGGATCCCACCAGGTAATGGATCCAGCAGAGGGTGAACAGCTGCATTTTGGCATCAGTCAGCTTTAGGTGAGAATGCCATCTGTTCCCACCTCCATGATTTAGTTTTTCATGTTTATATTTAATCACTTGATGAAATTCATGGTACATAATTGTACCATGATGCTGAGGATGTTCTACGAGTCTGTGGTGGCCAGTGCGATCATGTTTGCTGGTGTGTGCTGGGGCAGCAGGCTGAGGGTAGCAGACACCAGCAGAATCAACAAACTCATTCGTAAGGCCAGTGATGTTGTGGGGATGAAACTGGACTCTCTGACAGTGATGTCTGAAAAGAGGATGCTGTCCAAGTTGCATGCCTTCTTGGACAACGTCTCCCATCCACTACATAATGTATTGGTTGGGCACAGGAGTACATTCAACTAGAGACTCATTCCACCGAGATGCAACACAGAGCGTCATTGGAAGTCATTCCTGCCTGTGACCATCAAACTTTACAACTCCTCCCTTGGAAGATCAGACACCCTGAGCCAATAGGCTGGTCCTGGACTTATTTCCTGGCATAATTTACATATTACTATTTAATTATTTATGGTGCAACTATAACGAAAACCAATTTTCCCCGGGATCAATAAAGTATAACTATGACTATGACTATACTGTGAAAAGTGAACTTTCATGTAACAAATGAAGCTAGTTCAGCGATAAGAAGAGCCTGTCTATCCTGCCTGAATCGGTAGAATTGAAAGTATAGCCTTCTGTATTCTAATTCCCTCTGTGAGCAAGATCCTTCCCTAGGTTTTGAGGTTCATGTTAAACGGCTCCTGTTTTCCAGACCTCAAGGGTTTTTCTGGGTCTAACTGTTCAAGGTTCTCAAGGTCTCCCTTGGACCTCCAGGTCATCATGGTCTTTTCAAGGTTTCTAATGTCTCAAGGTCTCCCAAGTCTCTCTGTCTCTCAAGGTTTCCAAGTCTCTCTGTCTCTCAAGGTTTCCAAGTCTCTCTGCTTCTCAAGATTTCCCAGGCCTCTCTCTCTCTCTCTCAAGGCCCCTCTCCAGTTCCTCAGGTCTCCCTCTCAAATTCCCCAGGTCTCAAGTCTTCTCTGGATCTCAAGGCTTCAGGTTTCCTTGGGCCGTCAGGTGCCGGCCATAGGGAGGAGGGTTCTGTAATGGGCCCTTTGCGCCTGTGCATTGGGCTCTGAGGTTTTTAAGAGCACCTGAATTGGTTAATTGTTGTTTAATGAGAGTCATTAATTGTTTAGATTTCATGTTTTTCTTGAGCGACTTTCTCTTTGTAATATGGTCTCCTGGTGCTTTCTGTCAGCTTGTTAAGTTTATTTTGATAGGCCTGGGGATTCTATGTTACTTGTATTATTTAAGCAGATGTCCAATTAGTGCCAGATTCGAGAATGTCATTTTCTTTTTTTATTTTATTTTTTAAATTTTATTTTTATTTGGATAAGGTATTCACAAGTAATACACAAACTTTTTTTTACATATATAACCTTTTCCATTTTTTATATGAGTAAGTCTATATTAATTTGTACATTCACAAGTGCACATCGAGATAATATAGAAAATAATTAGGCACTCAAATAGATGTTTATGTGCAATTGCAATTCTACTCTATTAAACTAAATAATGATAATAGTTGTTATAAAAAATATTGATAATAGTGGTTGAATACTAATTTCCATGTATCTCTTCTGGTCCATTTCTTTCTGGTCCAAAATTTCCCCAGATCTTTACTTGTGTTCATTCCACATTTTCCAAAAAAAAGAACAGTAAACATTCAAGTCAAGGGTGCTTACATTAACACTATTACTCTGTCAGTGAGACAAACAGTATAAACTGTTAGGAGAGTCATCTGAAGTCTGCTCGCTCTGGGGTTATAAATTCAATCCATTTATTCCAAATTTGATTTTAAAAATTTCTTTTGAATTCTCAGAGAGTAGGTCATCTTTTCCATTTTAAATATTTCCAGAATGACTTCATGCCAATCTTCTAATGTAGGTGATGTTGGATTTAACCACTTTCTGGTGATTGATTTCTTACTTGCCGCTAAAAGGGCCTGCAGCAGCTTTATATCTTGCTTCTGTTCCAAAAACAATACATGCCCCAAGTAAAGCGTCTCAAAGTTCAGAGGTACCTGAGTCTTAAATACCTTAACTAATGTTCTGTGAATACCTTCCTAATATAAACTTAATTTAGGGCAATCCCAAAAAATATGGAAATGATTTGGCTCCTTGGAGCCACACCTTCTCCAACACGCCATGTTTGTGTCTTTATATTTTTCCTGGTATGGGGTCTTGAAGTATCTTATAATATTTTTCCAACAATGCTCTCTCCAAATCAAAGAGTTAGTCGAAGACCATTGGAGCTGCATATTTTCCCCCAAGCCTCCTCTGAAAGTACCAACCCTGCTTCTCTTTAATATACAATGTGTTTTCATTTTTGGCATGAGAGAGGGCATTATATAATCGAGAAATTGATTTACTTGGTATTGAACTGTAAGCTGAATTCAGAATCTTGAAATATCCTAATTCTACTGTTGATAAGTCTGTATATCTACAACTTTGGTTAACATGTTGTCGTACTTGAAGATACCTAAAAAAGTCATTGTGTTCTGGGCCATGTTTGTCCTGCAGGGTTTTGTAACAAACTTTTATGTGTGAATGAGGGGTAGGTTGTAAGACCTTTCTTTATCCACAGTTCAAATCTTTTATCTTCTCTGCTGGGAAGAAATTCGGATCATAAGCACACCATCTGAAAAGTTTTAACATGTTATTGATTCCACATGAATTAGCCACCTTCTACCATACTTTTAATGTGAGATTTATCCAGCTGTTTTTAGTCTTTTCCAATTGGGCCATCAATCCTTTATCAGCTATTGAGGCCTGTAGAGGAAAACTGTCAATCAATCCAAATTCTATTTCCTTCCATCTAGCCTTATATTCCCTGTTGCACCAATATAACAGAGGGGTTATCGGTGAAGCATAAAAATAATTTCTCAAACAAGTAAGTGCCATACCTCCTCCTTCCTTTCCTAACTGTAAAGTGTTAAATCAGATTCTAGATTTCTTTCCTTGCCAGATAAAACGGGAAATCCATTTGTCCCATTCCCTGAAATGATTATCATCCACCTCCACAGGTAAAGTCCGGAAAAGGTAAAGTAACCGAGGGAGAATATTCATTTTTATGGTATTTATCCTTGAATTTAAACTTAACAAGGGGATAAGATTCCACCTATGTATATCTGCTTTTATCGCTGAAATTAATGGCCCATAATTTACCTGTGACAATGTTGTAAGATCTTTTGGCAGGGTTATTCCTAAATATTTTAATGATTTAGTTTCTCACTTAAGATCATATATATCCTGCAGTTTTTTGGATACTGTATAATTTAAGGACAAAACCTGCATTTTCTTTACATTAATTTTATAACCTGATATTTTTCTGAACTCATCCAACAGTGTAAACAATCCTATAAATGATTTTTCTGGTTCAAATAGACTAAAATGTCATCTGTGAATATCACCACCTTCTGTTCAATCCCTGCCACCTTGATACCTTTTACAATTTCACTCTGTCTTAATAGTTGGGCAAGAGGTTCAATATATAGTGCAAAAAGGAGAGGAGAAATTGGGCATCCCTGTCTAGTTCCTCTCTCTAAAATAAAAGGGCCAGAGAGGTCCCCATTTATCTTAACTAGAGCTGTAGGGCTGTCATATAAAGTCCGGATTACTTTAATAAACTTTTCTTGAAAGCCGTATCTTCCTAACACTCTGTATAAGAATACCCAACTAACTGAATCAAAAGCTTTCTCAGCGTCTAATCCCACTACCATTGTCTCTGTCCTGTTCTTAATAACCTGTTCTAGTATGTGTAAAGTTCTCCTTACGTTGTCCTGAGTTTGTCTTTGCTGAATGAATCCGGTCTAGTCTAAGTGGATGAGGCCAGGTAGAAGCTTTTCCAGTCTACGAGCTAATATAGATGTAAATAATTTGTAGTCCAAATTAAGAACACTGATTGGCCACTAATTACCACATTCTAGTTTATCTTTACCCTCTTTAGGAATAACTGAGATAATCGCCTCTCTCCAGGAAGGTGGAATTTCTCCTCTCTGTAAGATCCAATTAAAGGTGTTAAGTAATAATGGAACTAACTGTGACTTCACCGATTTTTACCACTCTGAGGTAAACCCATCAGAGCCTGGAGACTTTCCGGCCTTTAATCTAGAGTTGGCCGCGTTCAGTTCTTTGGCAGTTACTGGTTCTAATAGGCATTCATTTTGGAAATCTCTGAGCTTGGGTAGATCTAAAGAATTCAGGGAAGTGTCTATATGGGGCTCATTGGAGGCCCAGGGTTGAGAGTACAGCTCCCGATAATGTGTTTCAAAACTCTCTTGAATTTTCCCTATTGTATTCTCCACAAGCTTTGTTTTTGGATTCTTTATTTTATGAATTGTATTGTCTGCTTGTTGTTTACGTAATTTATATGCTAATAATCCAGCTGATTTTCCTCCTACCTCATAATTCTTTTGTCTCAGGTAAAGAAAGTTTCTTTGAGTTTCTTATGTGTATATATCATCAATTTCACTGTGCACTTTCTTAATTTCCTGTTTAAAATTAGAACTAATTTTGTTGCTATCTACAACTTGAAGTAGTTTTAATTTTCCTTGAAGGTCTGCTAATTTTTGTGCATTGAATTTTTTCATGTGAGTAGTAATGGAAATAATTTTCCCTCTCAGTACAGCTTTCAATGTATCCCATAAGATCACTGGTGATGTTTCTCCCATGGCATTATGGTCTAAGTATTATTTGATTTCTCTCCCCTTAATTTCTCCATTACTTTCGGGTTATTGAGTATACACCCCGCCATCCAAAGGTACAGCATTTCTATGAAATGGTTCGTAAGCCGAAATGTTGTAAAGCAAAGAAGCAATTACCATTTATTTATATGGGAAAATTTTGTGAGCGTTCGCAGACCCAAAAATAACCTACCAAATCATGCCAAATAACACATAAAACCTAAAATAACAGTAACATATAGTAAAAGCAGGAATGATATGATAAATACACAGCCTATATGAAGTAGAAATATTTTTCCACAATCATTACTGCACTGTTCTCCATAGCGAAAATCTCACGCAAGTGCCGTCGGCAGAAAATCTCATGCAAGCGCTGTTGGCAAAAACATGGCGCAGGCGCTCTCCAGTAACCTTTAAGCTATGAAGCTGCCAAATCATACCAAATAACATGTAAAAATACACAGCCTGTATGAAGTAGAAATAATGTATGTACAGTGTAGTATCACTTACAGGAATCGGGAAGACAGCACCGAGCACACTGATGATGGTGTGTTAGGCTGAGTCGGAGTTTGGGTGGTGCAGTGGCACCTACCCTCCAGGCCGCCGATTGATACATTGCCGCGAAGCATGCAGGGGTGCAGTGGTAGCCGGGAGGCACACAGCACATCTTTAAGAAAAAAGCCGAAACAAACATGCTAATTAATCAGGTGCCGCCCGGCACGTAATTGTCGGCCCAGATCAGTGCCGATTTCCGATTGTGTCATCTCTGATCTGGGCCGACAATTACGTGTCGGCGGCACCTAATTAATTAGCATGTTTATTTCGGCTTTTTTCTTAAAGATGTGCTGTGTGCCTCCCGGCTACTGTTGCATTCTCTGCGAATCGGTATCTGTCCGTGGCCTGGGGGCTGGGGTGGTGGGACACCAGGGTGTCATCTCGTCATCGTCTGTTTCCATTAGGGCAGGCAGGTCATTTTTCTATCACACAGTTCTTTGTAAGGGCTCAAACCATCCTGCAAATATCCCCTAACCGACGTACCCTTTCAAAATTAAAGTCGTACTTTATCATTACTCATTCGGTTTCAATTGTTATCCTTTTTTCTTCCAAATGCATCAGCGCTTCACCTGTCAGTTCTTGGTCATGGGATGCCAAAACCTCTTCAACATCATGTTCATCAGCTTCCACAAGCCAAACTCACTTTGTCCTTACTTCATTCACCACGATCAAAACGCTTTAATTATGTCTAGTTTTACGCTAAGTGTAACACCCTTACGAGCTCTTTCAGGCTTTTCCAATACCTCAGAACTCATCTTGCAAACGGCTGCTCACAGGCACGTGTTTGAGCAATGCCGTTCTGAATCTGGGGAGAGCGGCTGCTCGGGGCGTGCGCTGCCTTTTATCACGCACTGATTTTTTATCGCGCGCTGCTTTTTTTTCGTAACAGTGAAAACACCTTCTGAAAGCGAAAACAGGGTACTAATGTAGGTCTTTCGTAACAGTGAGGTTTCGTAAAGTGAACGTTTGAAAAGCGGGGGACACCTGTATACAATTCTAAATATTTGTCTAATTTCGACTTTGGGGCAGTTTACGTTCTTTTTTGTCAAGAGACCTTTTCCTACGCTGCCATTCTCTTGTTGACCCAGAAGTCCTCCAAGAATGTCATTTTCATGGTGTCACTCGATGATCTTCTGGAATTAGGAATAAATTCTCAGAGTCTGTCTTCTCCTCCGCACTTGGGTTCCGATATTGTTAATGCACATTGTAATTCTCTCACACTGCCTCTTTCTCTCCCCCCACGCTTTAGAACCTGCAGATCATGGCCATCAGATTTTCAATTATCTAGTTTGCTCATATCCACATGATAAACCAATGGGTAGACCCCCCCCCCACCCCATTATTATTGAGGGGAAGTTTTGATTGTTCTCCAACTTAGACAAGCTCAAATAATCAGTGCTGTAATGTGTCACCAAGGAAATGCAGTCCTTTTTCAAGAAATGATAGCAGTTCTAATGAAAGGTCATTGACTTAAATTATTTACTCTGTTTCTGTCTCCACAGAATGCTGCCAATCTAGCTGAGTATTTCCACCATTTTTTGTTTCTTTTAGTTCAAGTGTACAGCATCAATTTTTATTATTAATTACAAGCTTCCAGGATTTTTGCAGACAATTAACAATCCTTCATTGTAATTTGCCTATCATATTCTAACTAGTAGTAAGGGGGTCAGATAGGCGATTCTGTGGACGCAGTCCAGAGACCCGGATGGTAGTTTGCCTCCCTGGTGCCAGGGTCTGGGATATTTCTGATCGTGTCCAAGATATCCTGAAGTGGGAGGGTGAGGAACCAGAGGTCGTGGTACATATAGGTACCAATGACATAGGTAGGAAAAGGGATGAGGTCCTGAAAGGAGAATATAGGGAGCTAGGAAGGGAGTTGAGAAAAAGACCGCAAAGGTAGTAATTTCGGGATTACTGTCTGTGCCACGCGACAGTGAGAGTAGGAATGCGATGAGGTGGAAGATAAATGCATGGCTGAGGGATTGGAGCAGGGGGCAGGGATTCAAGTTTTTGGATCATTGGGACCTCTTTTCACGCAGGCGTGACCTGGACAAAAAGGACGGGTTACACTTGAATCCTAGGGGGACCAATATCCTGGCAGGGAGATTAGCGGGGGCTACTGAGGTGACTTTAAACTAGAATGGTTGGGGGGTGGGAATCAAATTAAAGAGGCTAGGCCTGAGGAGGTTAGTTCACAACAGAGGGATGGGAACCAGTGCAGAGAGACAGAGGGGTGTAAAGTGAGCGTAGAAGCAAAAAGTACAAAGGAGAAAAGTAAAAGTGGCAGGCCGACAAATCCAGGGCAAGCATTAAAAAGGGCCACTTTTCAATATAATTGTATAAGGGCTAAGAGAGTTGTAAAAGAGCGCCTGAAGGCTTTGTGTGTCAATGCAAGGAGCATTCGTAATAAGGTGGATGAATTGAAAGTGCAGATTGTTATTAATGATTATGATATAGTTGGGATCACAGAGACATGGCTCCAGGGTGACCAGGGATGGGAGCTCAACGTTCAGAGATATTCAATATTCAGGAGGGATAGACATGAAGGAAGGGGAGGTGGGGTGGCGTTGCTGGTTAAAGGAGAGATTAACGCAATAGAAAGGAAGGACATAAGCCGGGAAGATGTGGAATCGATATGGGTAGAGCTGCGTAACACTAAGGGGCAGAAGACGCTGATGGGAGTTGTGTACAGGCCACCTAACAGTAGTAGTGAGGTCGGAGATGGTATTAAACAGGAAATTAGAAATGTGTGCAATAAAGGAACAGCAGTTATAATGGGTGACTTCAATCTACATGTAGATTGGGTGAACCAAATTGGTAAAGGTCCTGAGGAAGAGGATTTCTTGGAATGTATGCGGGATGGTTTTTTGAACCAACATGTCGAGGAACCAACTAGAGAGCAGGCTATTCTGGACTGGGTTTTGAGCAATGAGGAAGGGTTAATTAGCGATCTTGTCGTGAGAGGCCCCTTGGGTAAGAGTGACCGTAATATGGTGGAATTCTTCATTAAGATGGAGAGTGACATAGTTAATTCAGAAACAAAGGTTCTGAACTTAAAGAGGGGTAACTTTGAAGGTATGAGATGTGAATTAGCTAAGATAGACTGGCAAATGACACTTAAAGGATTGACGGTGGATATGCAATGGCAAGCATTTAAAGGTTGCATGGATGAACTACAACAATTGTTCATCCCAGTTTGGCAAAAGAATAAATCAAGGAAGGTAGTGCACCCGTGGCTGACAAGAGAAATTAGGGATAGTATCAATTCCAAAGAAGAAGCATACAAATTAGCCAGAGAAAGTGGCTCACCTGAGGACTGGGAGAAATTCAGAGTTCAGCAGAGGAGAACAAAGGGCTTAATTAGGAAGGGGAAAAAAGATTATGAGAGAAAACTGGCAGGGAACATAAAAACAACTGTAAAAGCTTTTATAGATATGTAAAAAGGAAAAGACTGGTAAAGACAAATGTAGGTCCCCTGCAGACAGAAACAGGTGAATTGATTATGGGGAGCAAGGACATGGCAGACCAATTGAATAATTACTTTGGTTCTGTCTTCACTAAGGAGGACATAAATAATCTTCCAGAAATAGTAGGGGACAGAGGATCCAGTGAGATGGAGGAACTGAGCGAAATACATGTTAGTAGGGAAGTGGTGTTAGGTAAATTGAAGGGATTGAAGGCAGATAAATCCCCAGGGCCAGATGGTCTGCATCCTAGAGTGCTTAAGGAAGTAGCCCAAGAAATAGTGGATGCATTAGTGATAATTTTTCAAAACTCATTAGATTCTGGACTAGTTCCTGAGGATTGGAGGGTGGCTAATGTAACCCCACTTTTTAAAAAAGGAGGGAGAGAGAAACTGGGGAATTATAGACCGGTTAGCCTAACATCGGTGGTGGGGAAACTGCTGGAGTCAGTTATCAAGGATGTGATAACAGCACATTTGGAAAGCGGTGAAATCATCGGACAAAGTCAGCATGGATTTGTGAAAGGAAAATCATGTCTGACGAATCTCATAGAATATTTTGAGGATGTAACTAGTAGAGTGGATAGGGGAGAACCAGTGGATGTGGTATATTTGGATTTTCAAAAGGCTTTTGACAAGGTCCCACACAGGAGATTAGTGTGCAAACTTAAAGCACACGGTATTGGGGGTAAGGTATTTGTGTGGGTGGAGAATTGGTTAGCAGACAGGAAGCAAAGAGTGGGAATAAACGGGACCTTTTCAGAATGGCAGGCGGTGACTAGTGGGGTACCGCAAGGCTCAGTGCTGGGACCCCAGTTGTTTACAATATATATTAATGACTTGGATGAGGGAATTGAATGCAGCATCTCCAAGTTTGTGGATGACACGAAGCTGGGTGGCAGTGTTAGCTGTGAGGAGGATGCTAAGAGGATGCAGGGTGACTTGGATAGGTTGGGTGAGTGGGCAGATTCATGGCAGATGCAATTTAATGTGGATAAATGTGAAGTTATCCACTTTGGTGGCAAAAATAGGAAAACGGATTATTATCTGAATGGTGGCCGATTAGGAAAAGGGGAGGTGCAACGAGACCTGGGTGTCATTATACACCAGTCATTGAAAGTGGGATGCAGGTACAGCAGGCGGTGAAAAAGGCGAATGGTATGCTGGCATTTATAGCGAGAGGATTCAAGTACAGGAGCAGGGAGGTACTACTGCAGTTGTACAAGGCCTTGGTGAGACCACACCTGGAGTATTGTGTGCAGTTTTGGTCCCCTAATCTGAGGAAAGACATCCTTGCCATAGAGGGAGTACAAAGAAGGTTCACCAGATTGATTCCTGGGATGGCAGGACTTTCATATGAAGAAAGACTGGATGAACTGGGCTTGTACTCGTTGGAATTTAGAAGATTGAGGGGGGATCTGATTGAAACGTTTAAAATCCTAAAGGGATTGGACAGGCTAGATGCAGGAAGATTGTTCCCGATGTTGGGGAAGTCCAGAACGAGGGGCCACAGTCTGAGGATAGAGGGGAAGCCTTTTAGGACCGAGATTAGGAAAAACTTCTTCACACAGAGAGTGGTGAATCTGTGGAATTCTGTGCCACAGGAAACAGTTGAGGCCAGTTCATTGGCTATATTTAAGAGGGAGTTAGATATGGCCCTTGTGGCTACGGGGGTCAGGGGGTATGGAGGGAAGGCTGGGGTGGGGTTCTGAGTTGGATGATCAGCCATGATCATAATAAATGGCGGTGCAGGCTCGAAGGGCCGAATGGCCTACTCCTGCACCTATTTTCTATAACTTCTCCTAGTGTGCAAGAAGATGTAGTACTGCCCATATAACCATTGGGAACTTATCCAAGCTATTACATATTCCATTGTCAACCACGCTGTACCTTTCAAAATCTAGAGCACCAGCCAATTCCATTAATAATATCAAGTGTAGAATACTCCAAGAATGGTCACGGAAGTTTATTTTTGTCTTTGGGCAAAGCTTAAGATATTGAGAGATATTGTTGTCAGATGTTGATAGAAAACCCCTTAATAATTTCTACTCTGGATGCCAAAACATTTAGGCAAGCTTTGATCTTCTCTAATGGAGGGAGTGCTCAAGCAAAGTACAAACAGGAAAAAACACTTGAAAAGTGTCCACCATCTAAGCTTAAACCATCACTTATCCATTTGAAGACATGATTTTGTTTTTGCCCAGACCACTCCAGAATGCAACATCGGGAATGATTTGCTGAATTACTATAGGATAACCTTGACATAGGGAACAAAATAACATCAGAAAACAATATAAATCAAGACTACAATACATTTATAAACCACTTAGTTTATCAAGTCTCTGCAGAAGCCTCGATATCCATGCGGAGACAAGCAGTACATGTGCTGTTTAACACGTGCAAGCAATGGGATAATATTGCAACTGTGAAATAAACATAGAAAAGCTGGCCCCAAACTTGATCAGTGGATAAGTGCCAAATCTGTTCAATCTACTTTAGATTAGATTAGATTATGAGAGCACTCAGTCCTCTTTTATTGTCATTTAGAAATGCATACATGCATTAAGAAATGATACAATGTTTCTCTGGAGTGATTATCACAGAAAACAGGACAAACCAAAGACTAACACTGACAGAACTACATAATTATAACATATAGTTACAGCAGTGCAAAGCAATACCATAATTTGATGAAGAACAAACCATGGGCACAGTAAATAAAGTCTCAAAAGTCCCAGAGTCGATCAACTCCCGAGTCCCCGGTAGCAGACGGCAAAAGTGAGAAACTCCCTGCCATAAACCTCCAGGCACCATCAACTTGCCGATGCCTTGGAAGCAGCTGACCACAGCCGACCCTGAGTCCATCCGTCCGAAAACTTCAAGCTACCAACCAACCTCTCCAATACAGCCTCCTGAGCGCCATCCTCTGCCAAGCGCCTTCGACCTTGCCCCAGCCGCTGAAACACACAAAGCTGAGGATTTCGGGGCCTTCTGCTCCAGAGATTCCAGTTACCACAAAATAGCAGCGACAGCGAAGCAGGCATTTCATAAGTTTTCCAGATGTTCCTCCGTACTCTCACGTCCATCTCCATCAAATCAGAATTGTGCATTAAATGAAATAGCGGCATATTTGGATAGCAGTGGCAGGATCGGTCCGAGTCAGCATGGATTTATGAAGGGAAAATCATGCTTGACTAAATCTTCTGGAATTTTTTGAGGATGTAACTATGAAAATGGACATGGGAAAGCCAGTGGATGGAGTGTACCTGGACTTTCAGAAAGCCTTTGTTAAGGTCCCATATAGGAGGTTAGTGTGCAAAATTAGAGCAAATGGTATTGTGGGTAGGGTACTGACATGGATAGAAAATTGGTTGGCAGACAGGAACAAAGAATAGGGATTAATGGGTCCTTTTCAGAATGGCAGGCAGTGACTAGTGGGGTACCGCAAGGCTCGGTGCTGGGACCGCAGCTGTTTACAATATACATTAATGATTTAGATGAAGGGATTAAAAGTAACATTAGCAAATTTGCAGATGACACAAAGCTAGGTGGCAGTGTGAAATGTGTGGAGGATGTTATGAGAATGCAGGGTGACTTGGACAGGTTGGGTCAGTGGGCAGATGCAGTTTAATGTGGATAAATGTGAGGCTATCCACTTCGATGGCAAGAACAGGAAGGCAGATTACTATCTGAATGGTGTCAAGTTAGGAAAAGGGGAAGTACAATGAGATCTAGGTGTCCTTGTTCATCAGTCACTGAAAGTAAGCGTGCAGGTATGGCAGGCAGTGAAGAAAGCTAATGGCATGCCGGCCTTCATTACAAGGGGAATTGAGTACAGCAGCAAAGAGGTCCTGCTGCAGTTGTACAGGGCCCTGGTGAGACCACACCTGGAATATTGTGTACAGTTTTGGTTTCCAAATTTGAGGAAGGACATTCTAGCTATTGAGGGAGTGCAGCGCAGGTTCACGAGGTTAATTCCCGGGATGGCGGGACTGTCATATGTTGAAAGATTGGAGCAACTAGGGTTGTATACACTGGAATTTAGAAGGATGAGAGGGGATCTGATTGAAACATATAAGATTATTAAGGGATTGGACACGCTAGAGGCAGGAAACATATTCCTGATGTTGGGGGAGTCCAGAACCAGAGGCCACAGTTTAAGAATAAGGGGTAGACAATTTAGAACAGAGTTGAGGAAAAACCTTTTCACACAGAGGGTTGTGGTTCTGTGGAATGCTCTGCCTCAGATGGCAGTGGAGGGCAATTCTCTGGATTCTTTCAAAAAAGAGTTAGATAGAGCTCTTAAACATAGTGGAGTGAAGGGATATGGGGAGAAGGCAGGAAAAGGATACTGATTGTGGATGATCAGCCATGATCACAGTGAATGGTGGTGCTGGCTCAAAGGGCTGAATGGCCTACTCCTGCACCTATTGTCTGTTGTGCACGGTCCCCTACTTAACAGATAACAGACATTACCACCGAAGTGGCTGCATGCACTGCTGTCGCGCCGCCATCTTCTCCTCCTCCTTTACTTTCTGAACCTGTTCAACCACTCCTTTCCTGATTTGATCGTAAATTCAACACTTCATTGTAACCTACTCTGGTAACCTTTATCATCAAGGATCTATCTTTCTCTGCCTTAAAAAAAATGCAAAGGTTCTGATTCCGCTGCCCTTTGAGGAAAAGTTCCAAACCCATCTTAGACAAAAACAAAGCATCATCCCATCTCAAATACGTGATTTTTTTTTTAAAACAGAGCTCCTTAGTTCTAGATTCTCCTTTGTGAGCAAACACTCTTTCCACATTCTCCCTGTGAAGATACCTCAAACTCAATTGTCATCTAAACTCCAGATACAAGCCGAGCCTATCCAACCATTCCCAGTAAGGCAGATATCCCACCTCTCCGGAAGTTCCAGGAGTCTCCCGCATATTGATAGTGGCTCCCATATGCCTGCAAATTATATACAATATCCCAGAAATTGATTTTTTTTTGAGCAAGCGCAACAGCAAGAGCGTGCGGGGGGAGTGTGAGACTGCGTGCCATGGCAGAGTGTTCCAAAAAATATATATATAAAAAGTACCTCACCCCAGACTACACTAAAGTGTACCCCTGCCTAATAGGGGTCAAAAATAATGACAGTGTTGCTCGCTGCACTGTTTGCAACAGTGACTTTTCTATTGCCCATGGTGGGTTAAGACTGTAAAAGACATGTTGAGGTGAGTTTAACAGGTGTCATTCGTTCATTGGCATAGCTAACGTTATTTAAACTAGCTGGCTTGCTGCTAAGGAGCTACTCTATTGCAGACATCCTACTTCTCCTGGAAGTTCCAGGAGTCTCCCGCAAATTGATGGTGCTACCTTCCTGAAATGAGTTTTTGCAGGGTGGGATGTCTGAGTAAGGTAAACCAGCCATTCCAGGTGTCAGACCAGTAAATGCTTCAAATGTATTTATATCCTTCCTTAAATAAGGAGATCAAAACTGTAGTCAGTACTCTACTCTCAGCAATGCTCATATGACTGGAGAACATCTTCTCCACTTTTGTTTTTTTATTTCCTTGAGTTGCAGGCCCAAAGAGCTCATTACCATTACCAGGGAAGCCTGAAAACTTGAGATAGGCCTGCTTTCAAGTTTCTTATTAGAAAAATTAGACAGGTTAGACAATTAACCCATGAACACTTGTTGTTGAGTCATCATTGACGAATGGCGACCCTATTGATAGTGTCGTTCTCCACAGAGTTTTCGTGGCAAGATACAAAAGTAGATTGCTATGCGTTTCTTCTGTGCAGGTACTGCTGCTGCCCCGTTTGGGACTCAGCCAGATTTGAAATCAGGACCATCCATCTCAAAGTTCAATGCTGATGCCACTTCAGCACAGGCCAGCCCAATGATGAACACTACTTCACCATATTAGCTCTCTTTTTGCACTACTTATTCTTTATATTACAGTACTGTGGGAAAGTCTAGGGCACATATATACAAGTCATGAGCAGGACAAAGCCCAAGTGATTTAAAAGTCACAAACCATTTGGAAATGAAATTCATTATGTCCAAGTGAATTTAGTGTCTGCTAAGGCTGAAGTTATTAAAATAAGTGCCCTGGAGTGTACTGAGTCTGCACACTGGGTAACAGCACTAGATGATGGCTCAGTTCCAATCAGATAACATATGAACAGAGACAAGACTGACTGATAAATGCAGGATGATTTCTGCAAGGTCTTTTGGAACGATATGCAGATACAAGAATCTTGCTCAGTCCCACAGATAGCGTCAGCATCTACCAACAAGGAGCACACACAGCCCAATGAGATAGCTTAAACCAATGCGGTTGATTTGCCTTGTGATCCAAGTTGTAATATTACTATTTGTCCTCATTAGTGCTTTACCAATTTTTCAAGCATTTGGTGATATGAAATCAGATACAAATTGATAGATTGTTTCAACTCAGATGATAAGCACAGAATCACAGTCAGGGAAGATACTATTTAACCCCAGTACTTTGCTCCTCAAGAATCAGAATCCAATTGGAATCAGAATTATTATCAGATTTATTATCACAATAAAATAAATATCACAGTTGTATATGGTGATACACTTTGATAATAAATTTACTTTGAACATTATACTCAGATGAGAAGGGAGTTCGTCATCTAGAGAGACTCTGAATTTTTAATCTCTAAAGCAATGTTAAAAATATAATTTCTCAGTTTATTTTAAAGCTTGTCTGTCTATATATTCTTTTTGGTAGCCTTTGTTGCTTTTTGTTCCATAGCCATGGCTAGGGAAACAGTAGGCTTTCTGACTCCAGCTGGAGACATTCCCAGAAATTTCAGCAAACAACAACAGACTGCATTAGCATTGATTTTCAAAGGAGGAGCATTTTTGGCCATCTAGATAGCCCTAGACAGCCTATCTGGAAATTTGAAGAGATGATGTGTTCCTTGTACTTCCAGTTCCCCAGCTAGGACTGGAATTTTCATCGAAGTAACAAAAGAAACTCGATGAATTGTGAAAAAGAACGTGGAAGTGTAAGATTTTCCACAACATTAATGTGAATAATTCAAATACCCACTCAGGTCAACAACTTATGATTTAATAATCAACTAATTTGCAATAGTACTGATAACTGCCCAACACGGTACTATTTTTCACCTTTAGAACATACTCATTAGCCTATATAACCACTAGTGAAATTGTCTCTTGGTTTAAACAGCAATTGGTAACCCTTTGTTATGCCAACGCAGTCAAATCACAAAGTCAATAATATCAGCACAGAGGAATCACTTTCATTTCCACTGAAGTGAAATAAAAAGGCAACAATCAATTTAGCAAACTTATTTTGTTTAAGATATTAAAATGTTGGTATTCTTTGACTTTTACTTTCCTAACTATCCAACGTATTTTATGTTCATTGACATTTACGTTTTTTTATATTTTAAATAATGCAAAGCAAATATGACATGACTACTTTAAAACCCCACAGAGTCCATTCATACCTGATAAAGGGTGAATTTAGGGATTATCTTCTGATTTTTAAGTTCACCTTTGACTTTATTGAAAATGATTCCAATTGGCCACAATGCAAATATTGTGGAAATGCCAAGGGAAGTGTTAATCCAAATCGCAGGTCCACTAGGTGTAAGCTAGAGAATAATAGGATATACACTATTAAGCTCAGTAAAAATATTTCCAACTATTCTTAGCTCTAAACAATAAATTAAATAACTTTTACATAGAATTTGATCAAAGTTAAGGGGTTAAAAGGACCTTGATAAATGAATTGGAGACTTAATTTAAATCCATCAAGGCAACTGCAAATTTTAAATTCAGATTAGTTAACAACACTCAGAATGATCGAAGTTAATTTCAGTAATGGTGATCTTGACTATCGGATTTTTTTGTGAAACCCATATGGTTTGCGTGCAAATACATATACACAAGTAAACATGTTTTCTAACTCAGATCACCTTTAATACGTTTATTCTCACTGATTGGTACAATTCACAAATTACATTGTTAAATTTTAAGAAATAGTTTTGGGATTAACTCAGGAAACTTCATAAATTGTGTTACTTAATCAACAGACCCGGTGCTTGAAATATGTCAAAAAATTAACAATTGCTTTGTAAACTAGATATTAGTTGGATAATACAACTATTGCTTACATCATCAAGACTAAAGGTCCCATTCACCCAAAGGACCAACGTGAAGATCATCAGAACTGGACGCAAGAAAGCCAGCTGAAATGTGCCCAATTTCAGCAGGAACATCAGGCGCCTAAAAACAAAAAAAAAGTAATAATCTTATGTCCACATCCAAAAATCAAAAAAATAAAACATTAACTTGTGCTTCCACTTAGAGGTTAACATTGAGAAATAATTGGACGTACTGAGAAGTGCCTTAGGATATTTATGTTGTTAGTGGACCAGATCTTTTGCTTGCCTCTGGGTCAACTGCTGCCTGGTCTTGCACTATGCTGCCTCTTGTAGTGCAGTCACAGGGACGGCCTTCCACTGGAGGGCTCACCACCAGATCATTGGTGCAACCAAGTGCAAAAAAAAGTCTCTCCTGCCTGAAGTGGCTCACTGTGCCCCTGGAAAACTCTTGATAGCGGGTGAGACTCCACAGCAGGTGTCAAATCCCTCACTGGAAGTGGATGTCTGTGATGCCTCTGGCATTCAGAAATATTCCAAAACACCCGAGAAGTATTGGAAATATCAAACTAATATTTTAAAAATACATCATTAAAGACAAGCTGGTACTATATTTACACATTAATTTTTGACATTTCTGTACTGGAGAAATTACGAAGTTTGGGCTTTGAGATATTAAAATTATCTCCTGGAAAATCTGTTGCATGTGAAAATTAGGAAATGAAAATCTTATTATTTGAACTTACTTGAGCAAATAACTAATGCCATCTAAACTTTCTGAGCTCTACCTCAAGCTAACAAGTGCTTACAGGAAATGTTTGTAGTAATACGAGAAAAATTGTAGTTACAAGAGAATAAGTTGAATTTGATGTGTCTCTGTCAGGTGAGACTGTTATGGAATAGCTAACAAAGGCAGGGAAGGACAGAATTATTTTAATGTGTAATGAATATTGGCCACGATCTTACTGAATAATGGAGCAGACCTATTCTATTCTACAAATGAAAAACACAGTACTGAATTAACGTTTTACTTAGATATTCAGCATTGCAACTCACCCTTCCAGCCCAACAAGCTAATGCTGTCCAATTACACCCGGGTGAGAATTGACCTATTAACTCGCACATCTTTGGAATGTGGGAGAAAACCAAAGCACCTGGAGGAAAGCCGTGTGGTCATGAAGAGAGCATACAAACCTCTTACAGGCAGTAGTGGAATTGAACCCGGGTCACTGGTACTGTAATAGCATCATGGATGACACTGTGCTATCGGGATGTCCCCATTTTTTTCTTTTTTTTAAAAAAAAAAGAAGCATTGAGGTCAAACTTGAAAGGACTAAGTTGACATCATTTTAACACATTTCAAGCAGAACCAAACCAATCAACCCACCATGGTGGAATGCTAATCTAATTCCATCATTGTGGGGTGGATTATAGATAAATAAATAGGTAGATAGATACTTTATTGATCCCAAAGGAAATAACAGTGTCACAGTAGCACTACAAGTGCACAGATATACAAATATAAGAATAAAAAAAATGTTACCTCAAACAGTCTAATAGGAGAGGGCCATCACTTCCCCAGCTATAGATTGACTATAGCCTTATAAATTTTGGCTTCAGTAACTCAGAATATATTGTGTGTTTCTATGAAAGGAATAACAGACTAAGTACATCATCCTCAAAGTCATCTAAGAACTTACCTTGAAACCCTTCCAAAAGGCAAACATAGGCAGCAGCAACACAAAGGTCCTGTACTAATCTTCACAGGAGTATTTTCAAAATGTTTCAGGAACGCTTCATCACCTCCAAATTCTTCTATCATCATCCGCTGGAACTTATGGATGACAATTGCGAAGTATCTATCCACATAACAGACAGTTACTCTTCAAAAATGTTCTTTCATTTAAAAATCGCCTTGCTACTATATAGTTGTTACACAATCAAGAACATTGCACAGTGTATTTCATTTAACACAGTCTTAAGTTTCAATGAATTTACAAATTTCTTTAGGCATTTCTCCACACAAAATAATTCTGAAGTCAGAATCTGTCACGTAACCAAGATTCGCAAACACGAGGAAATCTGCAGATGCTGGATGCTAGAGGAGGCCATAGATAGACACCTCCCTCCCCTTTCTGTCTCTGGAGATAGCTTATCTACTGATGTCCACTATAAGCCTATGGACTCTCACAGCTACCTGGACTATTCCTCTTCCCACCCTATCTCTTACAAAAATGCCATCCCCTTCTCACAATTCCTCCATCTCCGCCGCATCTGCTCTCAGGATGAGGCTTTTCATTCCAGGATGAAGGAGATGCCTTCCTTTTTTAAAGAAAGGGGCTTCCCTTCCTCCACCATCAACTCTGCTCTCAACGCATCTCCCCCATTTCACGCACATCTGCTCTCAATCCATCCTCCTGCCACCCCACTAGGAATAGGGTTCCCCTGGTCCTCACCTACTACCCCACCAGCCTCCGGGTCCAACATACAATTCTCCGTAACTTCAGCCACCTCCAACGGGATCTCACCACTAAGCACATCATTCCCTCCCCCCCCTTTCTGCTTTCCGCAGGGATCGCTCCCTACACAACTTCCTTGTCCATTCGTCCCCCCCATCCCTTCCCACTAATCTCCCTCCCGGCACTTAACCTTATATGCGGAACAAGTGCTACACATGCCCTTACATTTCCTCCCTCACCACCGTTCAGGGCCCCAGACAGTCCTTCCAGGTGAGGCGACACCACCTGTGAGTCAGCTGGGGTGATATACTGCGTCCGGTGCTCCCGATGTGGCCTTCTATATATTGGCAAGACCCGACGCAGACTGGGAGACCGTTTCGCTGAACACCTACGCTTTGTCCACCAGAGAAAGCAGGATCTCCCAGTGGCCACACATTTTAATTCCACGTCCCATTCCCATTCTGATATGTCAATCCATGGCCTCCTCTACTGTCAAGATGAAGCCACACTCAGGTTGGAGGAACAACACCTTATATTCCGTCTGGGTAGCCTCCAACCTGATGGCATGAACATCCATTTCTCGTACTTCCATTAATGCCCCTCCTCCCCTTCTTACCCTATCCCTTATTTATTATTTTTTATCTTTCTCCTTTCTTTCTCTCTCCTTTTCTCCCTCTGTCCCTCTTACTATAACTCCTTGTCTGCTCTCCATCTTCCTCTGGTGCTCCCCTCCCCCTTTCTTTCTCCCTAGGCCTCCCGTCGCATGATCCTCCCCCTTCTCCAGCCTTGTATCCCTTTTGCCAATCAACCTTCCAGCTCTTAGCTTCATCCCTCCCCCTCCTGTCTTCTCCTATCATTTCGGATCTCCCCCTCCCCCTCCCACTTTCAAATCTCGTATTATCTCTTCTTTCAGTTAGTCCTGACGAAGGGTCTCGGCCCGAAACGTCAACTGTACCTCTTCCTATAGATGCTGCCTGGCCTGCTGCATTCCACCAGCATTTTGTGTGTGTTGCATGTACCAAGATTTGTTGTCAAAGAAAACTTGAAAGCTAATTTTGCAAAGCTTCAAACATCTGTATTCTTGTGAGCAGTTATATAAGAGAGTGAACATCGGAAGGTTTATCTTCTTAAGTTGTATGGTGATACTAGTTCTAATATCGATTGAGAGGAGAAATGCTTCAATAGGAATACAGAGTGTTTTCAAGTCGGGCATAAATTGTCCTTTAGAAAAAAAGTCATTTGGCGAGCATGGCTACACTCGCATTTTCTGCACAACCTTGAGCTGTCAACCTCTTTCATTCTACAGTCAGGTCATGGTAAGCAGAAGCTAAACACTGCCTTTGGGAAGCAAGAGAGGAAGTTGGAATGATGTGCATTCCAGACTCACTATCAAGCATATAGTTGCTGCTCTCATACTGCAGAGGTATCTTATATCTGAGAACAATTGTCTGCTTCACTGGCAGAAGGCCAAGAAAATTTGAAAACTGAATTAAATATTCTATTGTAAACACTAGAGATTGACATTGATTCTGACACTTGAGGGTTTGTTTTAGGTCTAAAAGTCTGCCATTAAAAAGGGGATTCAGGAAAATAAAATTACTTTCAACCTTCATTCATTGTAAGCACTGACCCCACTGTTGTGAAATTACCCATTTTGGGATTTAATGCCATCAATTTAGACCCTGTATCATTTAATGAAATAAACTATTATGCAGTTCCACAAAATGAAAACAAAAGCCTGAAAAGGAATTGCATTATTTCCATTCCCATTTTTACCCTGCATCGTGTCAAGGAAAATTGTTCAACATTTACTGGTAGCTGTCATCTTGAATTCCTTTTTTGCCCTGCAGCTAAAAATCCTTATTGGAAACTCCAAGGAAACATTCAGACCTTCAGTAAACATAAAAGTATATTTCTGTACAAAAACAGGACCTCTAATTGAAGAACTCTTTATCTTGTTTGATAAATGGAATATAATTTTGATGATACTTCGCAAAATGAAGAACATTAAAATTTAATGTATTCCAGGGTTTAAATTAAACAACTTAATTTAAAAATGGGATAAATTAATAAAAATCTCAAAAGAAATACATACACTGCTATTGTCAAATCTGTGATCATTGATGCCAAAGGAATCCACATGCCAATACAAGATGCTGATGCTATCACCTGAAATAAAAGTTTAAAAAACTATGTTTAAGTATACTAAAAATTAACACTTGATTCATATACGCAAACACGAGGAAATCTGCATATGCTGGAATTCCAAGCAACACACATAAAAAATGCTGGTGAACGCAGCAGGCCAGTCAGCATCTATAGGAAGGGGTACAGTTGACGTTTTGGGCCGAGACCCTTCGTCAGGACTAACTGAAAGGTGAGATAGTAAGAGATTTGAAAGTGGGAGGGGAAGGGGGAGATCCGAAATGATAGGAGAAGACAGGAGGGGGAGGGATGGAGATAAGAGCTGGAAAGAGCCTCCCATCCCATGATCCTCTCATCCCTTTTGCCAATCAACTGTCCAGCTCTTAGCTCCATCTCTCCCCCTCCTGTCTTCTCCTATCATTTCAGATCTCCCCCTCCCCCTCCCACTTTCAAATCTCTTACTATCTCTTCTTTCAGTTAGTCCTGACAAAGGGCCTCAGCCTGAAATGTCGACTGTAGATGCTGCCTGGCCTGCTGCGTTCACCAGCATTTTTGTGTGTGTTACTTGATTCATATTATTTTTTGTTAAAGATTTCAAAATAACCTGTGTAAGAATACATTTTTTTGAATTGATACATGCAGAGAGTAAAATGACAAATGAAATGCAAGCCTCATTGACTGGGGTCGGTTATTTACATATTAAATAATGAGCAGCTTGATTTCTTAAACTGTCCAGCAGAATGAGAAGTGACCTTTTGAAACAGAGTAAACTTATAGAAGAGTTAAATGAAGCTACAAGGAACTAGTATCCCTGACTAGGGTGTCCAAATCAGAGGTCATGGTCTCAGTCTGAGGTCATCCCTTCAGTATACACGAGGAGAGTTTCCACCACCAACACAAAGTGAATCTTTGTAATTCTCTATAAGCAAGAGCTGCTGAGGCTCAGTTTATTCATGACAAAAATTTAAATCAAGTATAAGAAAACAATGCTAAGATAAAATGTTAACCTTCTTGTTGAATGAGGGGGCAGGCGCGCGGGGGCTCTATCGACTGTTGAACAAGAGGGCAGGCGCACGGGGCTCTATTGACTGTTGAACGAGAGGGCAGGTGCATGGGGCTCTATAGACTGTTGAATGAGACGGCAGGCGCGCGGGGGCTCTATTGACCGCAGGTGCTTGGGGGCTCTATCGACTGTTGAATGAGAGGGCAGGTGCATGGGGGCTCTATCGACTGTTGAATGAGAGGGCACTCACGTGAGGCTAACCACCAGTACAAGCACCATAGTTTTAAAAATATGTGGATTTAAAAAACACATTTATTAAAAATATTACATGAAATAAAGCAAAGTAAATAAAAAGGATGGCTGCACCTACCAATCAGATGGATGGCAGCCCTACATACACCAGCTATGGATGGCATAAGGACAGAGGTGCAGATAAGCAGTGTGTCCACATCGTCAGCACCAGATTTAAGGATTGCCTTTGGGTTCAGGGACATTCAGGGGTAGAACAAGTTGCCAGATGCACCCTATCCTGGCCTGCAGCATGTCCCTTACTTGCACTCATGCAATTTATGAGGGAGTTTTCTCACTTTGAAAAACCTTGGATGGATTATGTTAAAGCAACGAAATATGATATTTGAAAATGTATGATGAATTGAAAGCATTTTCTGAAAAAAATAGTATTTCCCAGCTGGGTGTTATAACAGCACTTACCGGTGCAGCCCCGCTGACCCATATTATAGTCGCTCTCCTGTCTGTAGATGGGACTTTTCTCAGCAAATATACAACTTCCTCGCAATACACAAGATTTGCAATTACAGCCATTAGAGTGAGAACACTGTATAAAATGCTGGCAGGCAAATTCAGATCTGTGGGGTGGGGGGAGAAAACATTCACTACTTGAAATGAGCTGTCTCCATTCACAAGCCATTTACAAACTTAAATTTGCACATTTATTCTTATGCTGAATAGATGCAAAGCCTTGCCTCCAATGCTAAACTGTTGTTGAAGTGCAGTGGGTGGTCATATTTCACGGATGAAGATTATCACAAAAATGTAAAGCATCTTATGAAATACAGCACACTGATTAGGAACTGGAATCAGTAAATTTCCTCTGTTGCCAATGAGTAATTAAAGTTAATTACACACATGGCATATTTCTAAAGTTGATTCTGTAATTACCTGACATCCTTCCCCAGAAGTCATCTTTAATGAAACTATTATTTCTACATGGATTTATTTTCTAAAAAGTCTGCAGAAAACAGGAATTTACAGCTTCCATTTCAAGGACAAGCAAGACAGGGGAGAAATACAAAATTTTACAAATGAATCCCCAAACACCACTGACTAGATTGCACAGATTTAGTTTCACTGGATTGACAGCTTCAACCACTAGTGTCCCAAAATATTTTTCTCAACTTTTTTCCCCCAACAAGCAAATGACAGGCAAGAAGTTTTTTTTGGGGGGAACAACAGGCAGATAGGGCTACATAAACTAAGACTGAAGAAGGCTCATGCAGAGCATAAATACCCTCTAAGCCAACTGAGCAAAGTAACTTCTGAAATTAATTATCATTTTCTCATAAGAAAAAAATGTTTGGCTTTTACTGAAAGGAATTATGATATATTTTTAGTTCAATTAAGTATTCATAGATTTACACTGTACGAGGGGGCCTATTAGATTATTAGGTCAGTACTGGCTCAAAGTTTTTCCTGGAACTCTATTTTGCAATTCTTTAAGTTATCCATTTCATTTTTTAAAGTTAAACATATCATCCATTACAGTGTCTGAAAGTGCATCCAATATTCTAACAATTATTTGTGAGGGAAAAATCCGCAATACTAAATAAGGACAGTGGGGTTAAAGAGTAGAAATCTGGAAAATAATTTAAACATTCATTTCACTCAGCCAACTAAACTCTGAAAATTAACTTCATGCTTCTGAGGTGATGACATGAGTTCAAAGGAATTAATGGTCCATTTAAATTTAAAGAAATTCTGAATGAGCCACAACATATAATTTTGGGTTTTTCCTTAATGTCAAGCACTTCAGAGGAATAAATCATATTCCAAATATGATGCAATTACATGAATGTTTAACATGAATAGTACCATTGATTAGAAAAGGAATAATATCAATAAACACCATAATATCATAAGAATATTAAAGGAAATTATGGCAAACAAATGAGAAACATCTAAGTGATATGAAAGACAGGTATATAACCACTTGTCTTGTCGATGTAAGTTAACCAGGATGGAGTCCTTACACATGTTCAATCATTGTTTATGCTTCAAGTTGTAAATGTGAGCCAGAATTTCAAATGAACGCGTCTGAGAATCAGCACAAGTATATTTATTATTTTTCATCTTCCAGAACAGCAATAATTGTCAAAAGAGAGGCACGGTGTGAGGTGGGGAAATAAATGATCAGTGTGGTCTGGCTATTTGGGAAGTCAAGGGATTTCCACAGTTTTACACTACTGCGTCTTTGCCTCCCCCTCATTTTCTAATGAACATCCTGCGCCGCTGACACAGAGCCGGGTTGTCCTTGGAAGCTATACAGATCGAGTTTCCACTGCACAGAAAAGTGACAGCCACAGTTTCTATGATAACTGTCGACATAGTCTGTTTACGTTGGTGTGTTCAGGTACTTCATTTTTGAGCGTTTTGAATGGGTTTATTCTCAAGTATTTAACAGTTAAGGAAAAAATATTCCACACCGTATCGACCCAATAATAAACACTCCACTCCATCTAAATTATTCACTGATGGAAGTGCATTGTGATCGGACACAAGTCCGTCATTCTTTTCTGATAAGGCCGAACTCATTTTATCAGCTGTGTTTTCCAATAACAGGTAGTAACGATTATATTAACAATGCAACAGCAAGGTCAGGGTGTGGCTGAAATGTGTTTGTTTATTTGCCAAAATAGATCTATTTTATAAAACATCGAGAGCTGAGACGATCTGCACGACTCAGAATCGTGAGACTGGGGGGGAAAGCAGATCCAACGGGCACTGAAGCACTTGTTTGCAAATAACTTACAAAATATACTTTCACCATCCGTTTTACATGCTCATTGGTTTTTTTTATGATCTGATTTTCAAGCCTGACAGTCAGTGGGTGGCTTCAAAACCACTGGCTTTTCTGTCTTTTATCCAGCTCTTTGGTATTTTGGGGAACATCGCTAGAAGCAATATTTTTTTCGAAGCGTATGACGAATTTTAACATCACTTTCTTGTTCACAAATCAACCAGTTCAACCACACTTTGAAAAAATATTTTGAAACTAGAGCGAAAAAATATATGCAAGATTCTGACTCCGTAAGCAGCATAGCTATAAAGGATAAGGGCTCACTTGAATGTCCGGTTACAGTAACCAGAGTTTGGTGCCAACCACAACAACGACGTCTATCCTTGGTATTTGACAGCATTAACAGAAGAACTGTTGCAAATAAGTTACGGAATTGACAAAAGAGTAGTTAACTCTTGGCGTGCTGTAAAACGTGGAGATAGGAGTAAGCCTATTTGGAATTTTAAATTAAAAAAAGATTAATGAATGCTTCAAGAAATAAAAATATGGGCATTGTTACTGTGCGACTTCCGCCCAATAATCTCTAAGAAAGAGCCGTTTTCTATCTTTTATCACAAGAACCCGCAGGACTTATTTAGGGAAGGTTGGAGCGCTCCTGCCTGGGCTGAATGTGAGATGATTGAAACCCCATCTTCGCATCAGCGTCCACCTACCCCCGTGTACCGGGGCAGGGGAGAGGCTGAGCCGGCTCGTGTTTCAGCCCCGAACCGGGCTCTGTGCTGCTCCCGTCACCCCGACGTCTCTGTAGAGCGAAGCCCACAGAACGGTCACCGCGGCAGTTCGGGTGTAGCCGGTGTGAGGGCGCCGATCCCCGTGCTGAAGGGTGAAGCTGGGAGCCAAACCCGCCAGGTAACATTCAGTTTGCATACTCACTCCGTAAGATTTCTGCGGCTTTGGGAGGGCTGGAGCCGCAGTAGAACTCCAGGCTCACGTTCCCATAGTCAGTCATCTCTCCAGCGTACAGACTGCGACTGGACTTGCTGCCGAGTTTCCCGGGATCAGTGTTCCCTGCCCCCTGGCCGCTTTCCCCGCCTGCCTGAATCCAGATGCACGGAGCTGGTTGGCTTGAGTCATTTTCGATTACTAGGCGTCCACGTTCTTTTGCAGATAAGCATCATCTCCTAAAGTTGTAAAGCAATCAGAGGTCTATAATACAACCGCTCCTTAAACTAAAATAGCCCAGTAGTTAAAAGGTAAAAAACAAAGACACTTTGGATATCCCAGAAGTTCAGGTAATCAGAGTGCAATGGCCCCGAGAGCATTGTTCGACTTCAAATCTGCCAGACAGCGAACTCGAAATTAACGAGATTGAATGGTTACTTCAAGTCTCCTTCCCACTACCAAATGCAAATTGGATGAACAACACCTCATATTCCCCTTGGGTAACCTATAATCAAATGGTATGAATATTAACATTACTGATTCCATGTTAGCCGCTTCCCCGGCTCTCCTCCCACGCACATTCAACCGTCCATCTCCCTTTGTTAATCCTCTCCCCGCCCTCCGCCATTCCTACCACCCTTCAAAACCCGGTTTCACCTGTCCATTACCCCTTCCTCAGTTTGGCTCCAGCTACGTGATGAAAGGTTCTGTGGAGACAAAAGGTGTGACACTATCTTTCCAGTCCCAGGAGTGAGAGGGAACGGGGAAGATTGCCAGTATAAAACAACTGCTACGGAGCCTGCAAAAAGTATTCACCCACCCACTTCATATCTGATTGTTTTACAACATTGAATCACAGTAACACTCTGGAGGAACTCAGCAGGTCGGGCAGCATCCGTGGAAACGATCAGTCAACGTTTCGGGCTGGAACACCTCGTCAGGACTGTAGAGGGAAGGGGCAGAGGCCCTATAAAGAAGGTGGGGGGAGGGTGGGAAGGAGAAGGCTGGTAGGTTCCAGGTGAAAAACCAGTAAGGGGAAAGATGAAGGGGTGGGGGAGGGGAGGCAGGGAGGGGATAGGCAGGAAAGGTGAAGAAAGGATAGGGGAAAACACAATGGGTAGTAGAAGGAGGCGGAACCATGAGGGAGGTGATAGGCAGCTGGGGGAGGGGGCAGAGTGACATAGGGATAGGGGAAGGAGGGGGAGGGAATTACTGGAAGTTGGAGAATTCTATGTTCATACCAAGGGGCTGGAGACTACCTAGACGGTATATGAGGTGTTGCTTCTCCAAACCGAGTTTAGCCTCATCATGGCAGTAGAGGAGGCCATGTATGGACATATCTGAATGGGAGTGGGAAGCAGAGTTGAAGTGGGTGGCTACTGGGAGATCCTGTCTGTTTTGGCGGACGGAGCGGAGGTGCTCGACGAAGCGGTCCCCCAATCTACGTTGGGTTTCACTGATGTAGAGGAGGCCACACCGGGAGCACTGGATGCAATAGATGACCCCAACAGACTCACAAGTGAAGTATTGCCTCACTTGGAAGGACTGTTTGGGGCCCTGAATGGTGGCAAGAGAGGAGGTGTAGGGACAGGTGTAGCACTTGCACTTACAGGGATAAGTGCCAGGTGGGAGATCTGTGGGGAGGGATGTGTGGATCAGGGAGTCGCAGCAGGACTAATCCCTGTGGAAAGTGAAGAGGAAAGATGTGCTTAGCGGTGGGGTCCTGTTGAAGGGTGTGGAAGTTGCGGAGGATAATGTGCTGGATCCGGAGGCTGATGGGGTGGTAGGTGAGGACAAGGGGAACTCTGTCCCTGTTGTGTTGGCGGGAGGATGGGGTGAGAGCCGAAGTGTGGGAAATGGAGGAGATGCGGGTGAAGGCATCAGTGATGACAGCAGAAGGGAAACCACGATCCTTAAATAAAGAGGACATTTGAGATGTCCTGGAACGGAAAACCTCATCCTCGGAGCAGATGCAGCGGAGACGGAGTAACTGGGAATAGGGAATGGCATGTTTGCATGTGGTGGGGTGGGAAGAGGTATAGTCAAGGTAGTTATGAGAGTCAGTGGGCTTGTAGAAGATATCAGTGGACAGTCTGTCTCCAGAGATGGAGACTGAGAGATCGAGAAAGGGGAGAGAAGTGTCTGAGATAGACCAAGTGAATTTGAGGGCTGGGTGGAAGTTAGAAGTAAAGTCGATGAAATTGATGAGCTCAGCATGGATGCAGGAAGCAGCACCAATGTAGTCGTCAATGTACCAAAGGAAAAGTTGGGGAGCAGTACCAGGATAGGTTTGGAGCACAGACTGTTCCACATAACCAACGAAGAGGCAGGCATAGCTAGGGCCCATGCGTGTTCCCACAGCTACACCCTTAGTCTGAAGAAAGTGGGAAGAGCCAAAAGAGAAGTTACTGAGTGTGAGAACCGGTTCCGCCAACCAGAGGAGGGTAGTGGTGGTAGGGAACTGGTGAGGTCTATTATCCAGAAAGTAGCGGAGGGCTTTGAGGCCTTCTTCATGGGGAATGGAAGTGTATAGGGATTGGACATCCATAGTGAAAATGAAGCGGTTGGGACCGGGGAATTGGAAGTTATTGAAGAGGTGGAGGGCATGGTATGTATCGCGGATGTAGGTGGGGAGGGACTGAACTATGGGTGACAAAATGGAGTCCGGGTAGGCAGATACAAGTTCGGTGGGACAGGAGCAGGCAGAAACTGTGAGTCTACCGGGACAGTCAGGCTTGTGGATCTTGGGGAGGAGGTAAAACCGAGCGGTACGGGGTGTGGGAATTATAAGTTTAGCGGCTGAGGATGGAAGGTCTCCGGAGTTGATAAGGGCGGTGATGGTACGGGAGACAATGGTTTGATGTTTTTTGGTGGGGTCCTGTTCCAGGGGTAAATAAGAGGAGGTGTCAGAGAGCTGCCGTTTGGCCTCAGTGAGGTAGAGGTCCATCCGCCAGACTACTACAGCACCACCTTTGTCAGTGGGTTTGATGGTGAGGTTGGGATTATCTTTCCCCTTACTGGTTTTTCACTTGGAACCTACCAGCCTTCTCCTTCCCACCCTCCCCCCACCTTCTTTATAGGGCCCCTGCCCCTTCCCTCTACAGTCCTGATGAAGGGTTCTGGCCCGAAACATTGACTGATCGTTTCCACGGATGCTGCCTGACCTGCTGAGTTCCTCCAGTGCGTTGTGAATGTTGCTTTGATCCCAGCATCTGCAGATTATTTTGTGTTTATTGAATCACAGTGGATTTAATTTGTTTGACACTGATCAGCAGAAAATGACTATTTCATGCCAAAGTGAAAGCAGATCTAAATTAATCACAAATATAAAACATAAAATAGTTGATTGCATAAGTTTTCACCCCTTTAATATGACACACCAAATCATCACTGGTGCAGCCAATTGGTTTTGGAAGTCACATAATTAGTTAAATGGCGATCACTGTGTGTAGTCAATTGATTGTAGTAAAATATACCTGTATCTGGAAGGTCCAACTGTTGGTGAGTCAGTGTCCTGGTAAATTCACTTTTATTCAATGTTGTAAAACAATAAAATATGAAAACTTCCAAGGGTGGTTAATACTTCTTATAGGCACTGTATGATACACAGAGGAGGGAGCATTCCTAATAAAAATATCTGTATTGTGATATTCCATAAGGCTACAGAATCTGTGTATTGTGATATTCCATAAGGCTACATAATCTGTACAAGTAATGCAAGCTGAAAGAAAAATAAAAATTGAAACAAATTTTGTGAGAGGATTTTTTATTCTGTACCTCAGGTTTTTTCGTCGTCATTTGTGAACTTACATTCTCTGAAATGCTATAATGTGGGGGTCACCTGTATGTCGCAGTGGGGGACAGAGCTTGATAGATGATGAGGATCGAAGAAGATTTTAAAAGTTTTTAAGAAGTCAGCTTCTCACTGTTCAGAACAACATCCTACCCTCTGGGTCCTGCGAAAACTGCTTGGCTACGTGGAGAATTTTTAAAAGAAGGAGAAAATGGGCCCCAAGGGTTCAGCCTTTTGACCGAGAACCAAATGAGTTCACTCTGCATGGGTTCCTAGTTTCAGATCAAAGGAATACAGGGAGAACTCCAGACAGCTGCTCAGTTACCGAAGTCAGTTTGGAAACAAAAGTTAAAGTAATAACATTAGTGCAAGTCTGCAGCCAGTGGATACACAGGGTAAAATACACAGGAGGCTTGAGGGCTGCAGCACTTTTTTCCCCCAGGAAAAGGAAGAAAATATCAGCTTAAGTACAAACGGGCCTCACACACATCCTGGGGGGTTGTATATCAAAGCCCCTGGATTACTCACATCCTATTTGTAAAGAATGGAGGTTGTTTTCCTAGGCCAATAATATTCTGGACTCAGTTTACAAATGCACAAGTTTTGAATGTTGCAGAGAGAGAACAGAAGAAAGAAATGGTACTTGGGGAATCAGCTCGAAAGTATGTCATAGAATGATTAACTTCATAGCTCTGCCAAAAGCTGTAGATATACTTTACCTGAGTTGTAGTTCAGCAGGTGAGATAATATTTCAACCTGCAGCTATTAGATGTGACAGAAATCTATAAATTATGGGAGGAACCATAAGTAATTACATGGTTGTAATTAAAGACCTATCAAGGTACGGTAACATTGGAACATTTATGCATTGTAAAATCTGATAAAGGTGAAAAAGCACTTTGACCTGTTAGGCACAGAAAGCTTTAGGTTTAATTTGGTATGTCTGATTTTGACTCCCATGGAGATGGCAGGTAAGACAGACAGGACATTCAATCCTGTACAAGCCAGGAAGAGTAATGCTCAATTCTTTAGTTTAGGAAAAAGCAGGGAGCATCATGTGGCACAAGCTGGAAGTCATCCATCATGCAGCCATTCTTAGAATTAGAATCAGGTTTAGTCCGTGAGCCAGGACCCCAAATTTGGGTCACCGCTACCATCTTGGGGGAGTAATTCTTATAGTGATTTTTGGCAAGGTTTTCACCCCTAGTGCTGGAAAATATGTGATAGCATTGCACCCGTGGTAGCTTTCTGTGATCCCATAGTGATTTGCCTATGGTAAGATGAATTATGCCAGGTACCTGTCCCCTTACTTTGCTCAGATGATGAACCTCCCAGAGAAGAATCCTGTGTATGAGGCCTTCAAGACAGGCCAATTCTCAGTGCAGCTGTCATGTAACAACCTCTTTGGGCAGATCCCTGTGGACCAGGCTGTTGAAGCCACAGTGAACAAAGACACACCGACTCCTGGAGGCACATCGTGGTTCAGCCTGAATGCTGGAGCTATCAAGCGTTACTACATAACAGCTGAACACCACAGTGCATTCCTGGGGACAGTTAAAGGAGATGGTGCAAGGTAACAAATCAGAGCTTTGTCATATGGAGCTACAGCGGCCAAGAATCCAGAAAGATGAGGAAGCAGTTTCAGCAGTGGTTAGCCTCATGCATGAATGGGTCAACCCATTTGCAGAGAAGTGGGACCTCATTAGCATCTCTATGGCAAAGACAGCCCCAAAGAACATTGCCTTCGACCTGATGAAGGCATATGAGATTGGTGAGCAATGTTATACAACCTTCAAGGATGAGAGACTAGAGGAAGACCCAACAGCAAAGAAATTCCATGACCCAATGAAAACCAACAAGCTGAAAACATTCAGTGATACAGCATGTGTAAGAAGAGAGAAGTGAAATCAAATGGGAGGGCGATCACGTTGAAAGCAGACAGGTCTTTGTTTGGATGCATCATAGTGATGGCACAAGGGTGCAGTCTATGTATGGAGGATATCCTTTCTCATCCCCTTGGACCATTGCCCTGGGCCCTGTCCACACCAGAAGGATCGCTGAGAAAGACAAATAAAGCTACTTTAGCCACAACCTTGCAGAAAAACGTAGCAGTAGAAGAGCAACTCCCAGGAAACTCTGCTACAGTGGTTGACAGAATGAACTTGGTCCAAGGAGTGAAAGGTGATCAAGTTACTTTCAGAGATGTTGCCACAACAATTCTGGGTATAGCTCTGAGGGAAGGCAGTTAGAGTAGCAGAACAGATGTTGTGTTCGACACATACAAAGAGAACTCTATCAAGAATAGTGAAAGATCTCTATGGGGTGAAGAGACTGGTCATGAGTTGCAAGGTATCACAGGCACACATATGGTGAGGTAGTGGAGGAGCTTCCTGACCAAAGTCAGTAACAAAAATAGTCTCATTAGCTTCATAGTCCATGAATGGAGGAAGGCGGAGTACAGAGCAAAGCTACAGGAGAAGATTCTGTATGCAACTTTGAATGACAAATGTTACAGAATCACATCTCAAGCCAGTGAGGAGGTGTCGGCTCTTCAGTGTCAACAAGAAGAAGCAGATGGCCGCCTACTTCTCCATGCTGCCCATGCCACAAGAGAGGGATACCAATCTGTAGTGATCTGCTCAGAAGACACAGATGTCTTTATCATGCCTTTAGCATTTTGTGACAAGATTGAGCCCCCATTGTTCCAGAAGTGTGGCACTAGAACCCATACAAGGCTTGTAGACATCAGAAAGGTTGCTGCCACTCTTGGCATAGAAGTTTGTAGGGCTCTCATCGGTTTGCACACATATACAGGATGTGACACTGTAAGTGCTTTTGTGTGACACTGTAAGTGCTCTTGCAGGCAAAGGGAAGACAAGTGCCCTAAAACTTCTGACCAGCAACAGGGAAACTCAGGACACACTCTTAGAGTTGGGTCAGGAATGGGACCTCTCCCCGGAACTGATGGACAAACTGGAGGCATTTACAAGTCTCTTGTATGCCCCAAAAGCATCGACCACCAAGGTCAATGAGCCCAGGTATCACCTTTTCTGTGCCAAAAAAGGTGAAATCGAAAATCATCAACTCCCACCATGCAAGGACTGCTTAACAAAACATGCACAGTGAGCCACCTACCAGGCTGGTTAGTATATGGAGAAGATGTTTGGAGAAGGACCCACAAGTGCCAAGCCCTGTTGGCAGAGGATGGAAGATGGAGAGAGAAGAAGAAGCTGAACAGTTGGTGGTGCACTGGATGGGAGGCCAGCCAACACCCGATGCTGTCCTGGATCTACTGACCTGTAACTGTCCAAAAAAATGTTCACTCCCAAGATGTATATGTGTTGCAAATGGCCTCAGGTGTACTGACATGTGTAGACTGGCAGACTGTGAGAACCTCAGAGAGTGTGGAAAGTTCAGCTGAAGATGTGGAAGATGTGGAAGACTTGGAAAATTATTATGACTATTAATAGGTTATGAAAGTATGGAAAACAAAGTATGGAAATCAGTCTTTGATTAAATATATTCATTTTACAACAAAATGGGGCTTAGGTTATGGCTGTGTGGAACCCCACATTTGAATTATAATACTGTAATTCTATATGCTATGACAAAAGCTTAAGATTGTTTTGATTTGATACAACAATATGGAACATATCATGACATCAATAAAACTCCAGAAATCTCTCCAAATGAGGTTTTTTACCTGGGGGGGGGGGTGGTAACATTTTCTGCTGTACTGATGTTAATGTGGAATATATACAAAAAGTGATTACTTATTTGAATTCCTGAATAAATTCTCCATAAATCCATGTGATTATATGTGTCCTAGGGTTTTTATTGACTTTTCCAAAATAAACAACAGACAAATATTTTTCTAAAAATGAAATGATTCACTCTACTGAAATCGGGCACTGTACTGCGAGTGCCACCAATGACATAGTTTTCAATGTGGAATTTTATAACAACATTTGATGAAAAGTGCTTGTAGTGAGATATCATTGTGACAAATTTCAATGCTGAGGGATCACTCATGACAAAATACCACTAGGTTGAATATATATTTTGTACTTTATATTGTCCACTTTTCAGAAATGCTTATTTTAGGGTAGTGTTATGAAATGCATGATATCACACATAAAGTGCAATGCTATCACGTATTTTCTAACTCTAGAGATGTATACCTTGCCAAAAATCACTATGAGCATTATTCCTCTCAGATGGTACCGACCAACCCTACTGGCTCACGGACTAGTTTATCATCACTGTCTTATAAGGTGCTATTTCTAAATCATTGAGTGTGGGTCTTCAGGCTTCTGTACCTCCTCCCTGATGGGAGTAATCAGAAAACGCTATATCCCAGACAGTTGGTGATGGATACCACCTTCTTGAGACACGACCTTTTGAAGATGTCCTCAATGGTGTTGGGGGGGGGATGGTGCCCGTGATATCGATGGCTGAGTCTGCATCCCTCTGTAGCCCTGGCCACTGGAGCTTCCGTACGGGACTGTGGTGTAGTCTGAATGCTCTCCATCGTACGTCTACAGAAATTAGCAAGAGTCTTTGGTGACAGACCAAATCTCCCCAACTCTGAACAAAGCAGAGCCTTCTTTGTGTTGGACCTAGGCCAGGTCCTCCGAGATGTTGACACCTAGGATATTAAAGCTGCTTATTAGTCTTTAACATTATCTCGGCGCTGGAAAAAAAGCAGCAGCTTCTTATATGAAACACAAGGTAGAAATGATTTAAATACTGAGTTCCACAACACAAACATCAATACAAGCTTCCCATGAGAACATCAATGCTCACAACCTTCTACAGACGAGCACTTGATAGCATCTGAACATGCTGCATCACTGTGTGGTCTGGAAACTGCACTGTGGTGGACAGGAGGGCTCTACAATGGGTAGTTAAAATCAGTCTCAAAGCAAATCCAAATCATCAGTAAGATCTAGTCATTTGGGTGCAGCAGCCAAACTGATTAAAGTGGCTTGAGAAATTAGATTGAGAGATTTACCAGCAGTCAGACAAGGAAGTAAATATATTTTCTATTGAAAAACAGGAGCAGGTAGAGGAGAAAGAAGGGACCTGGGAGAACTTGGCATTATCTGAAAGGTCAACATTGTCCAGGCTTCGGACCTTCACTCACCTGCAATGAGCAACAGTAGCGTCCAGAATTTCAAAGAAAAAGAGGGAACAATTACAAATGTAACATCGCAGAAAAACCAAAAGGTGAGTGGTGATTAGTTCTGTTTTCCTTCTGAGTTGAGGTTGTCATATAAATTACATTTAAGAACGAGACACTTGCGACTTTGTGGTGGTGAATTTGTGGAATTTATTACCACAGGCTGCTGTGGAGGACAGGTCATTGGATGAATTTAAGGCAGAGCTTGATAGGTTTTTGATAGGCTTTTGACTGTACATGGCATCAAAGGTTACGGGGAGAAGGCCAGGGAGTGCAGCTGAGGAGGGGAAAAAAGGATCAGCCACCATTGAATGGTGAGCAGATTTGATGGGCCAAATGGCCTAATTCTGCTCTTACATCATATGGACTTAAACAAGATTATTTACTCAAAAAGATAATTATAAGTAGCTGAATGAGTAGGTGACACTTCAAAACTAGCAAAGCATATTTAAAGAATAGGCGTCATCCACAGGCAAAAATTTTAATTGGCCTATCAGAAAAAGGAATAGAGAAGACATAAGTTACTTTCAACACAGATGGGCAACTGTGAACTAATACCTGGAATTTCTGCTCCATCTGTAAATTACAAGATGCATGTATTATGAGGAACCACACAAGTAGAAAGATCCCCAACACCCATGAGAGCTAATTCAGGGCTTCTAAGTTTGAGGATCAGGGTCACTGTTAAACCTATAGGAGGCTGAGTATTGCCTTAAGTGCATATTCTAAGGGATGGCCATCCTGCAACCACAAGGGTTTGTGGTAGAAATGGGCTGGGCATCTAAAAGGGCAGGAAGAGCGGGAAATTCAGGGTGTGAGTTCCTCTCTAACCAGTACTCATAACTAGAGACTAGGGTTGGGACTTATCACAGCACAAAGGAATGCAGTTTAGAAGAGGGCACACACCTTCGCAGACAAAGGAGTGCACAGGTGATTCCACAACTGGAGAGCAGTAAAAGTGGCATGTAATCATCAACATGAGTCTTGCATTGTGTGTTGCTTCCTAGTATCAGGTTCAAGAGTGTAACATTAAAAGGGCAGGAATTAAAGTTTAATTGTCAGACCTTCACCATCTTGGGGAGAAGTTTGAGAAGAAGGACCATAAGGTGGTTTGCTCAGAACAAAGTACACCCATAAGATTAAGGGTAGGATTGGCTAGATTAATGTGCTGATTGGGGATGTGATGCAGGAGGGAAGCCAGTAGATGCAGGAGCATTGAACACATTTTTAAACATCCTTCATTATGCAGAATGAAATTCAGCTTGGACAGACTGAAGAACCTCTCCACTGCCGAATCCCTCAAAGCTGCAGTTGGCGGAAAACTTGCACCACTGCTGACACGTGGCAAAGATGCTGAAGTTTTGACAGCTAAGTTCAATGAAAGTATGACAGAAACAGCTAATGAGATGCTTGGATAACACCGCTGGAAAACCCAACCCTAACAGAGGAGATCCTGGAAATGTGTGACACTAGAAGAGACCCAAACAAAACTAAGAAAACAACAATAGCAGGAGCTGTAGCATACAGATAGATCCGCAACCAGAAAACATAATCAAGGCCAAAGAAGAATGGGTTGAGAGACAGTGTACCGAGACGAAACGGAGATGGTCACGAGTCAGCACCATCCAAGACAAAGGAGGAAATTGTCTCACAGAAGATGAAGATATTCTCAACAGATGGACTGAGTATTGTTCAGACCTTTACAACCATCAGACCCAAGGAGACCCCAGCGTACTTGAAAGCCAGGACTCATCAAACAACAATGAGCTCCCAATTCTGCCGGAAGAAGTAGAAGCAGCCATAAGATCACTGAAGAATGGGAAAGCTGCAGGAATAGACAACATCTCGGCTGAGCTGATAAAATATGGAGGAGAGACAGTGATAGATATCCTCACTAATATCTGCAACACCATCTGGCAGACTGGGAAATGGCCAACAGCCCAGACAAAATTACTCATCATCACTCTCCACAAGAAAGGTAACTTACAGGAGTGCCAGAATTATAGAACCATAAGTCTTATCAGCAATGAAAGCAAAGTGATGCTGAAAGTCATCTTGAACAGACTGAAACCACAGGCAGAAGAAATATTTGCCGAAGAGTAGGCTGGATTCAGAAGTGAAAGAAGTACAACAGAACAGATATTCAACATCCAAGTACCGTGTGAGAAATACAACCAACTTCAACAGGACACCTTCCACGTGTTCACAGACTTCAAGAAGGCATTCGATAAGGTGTGGCACAATGCACTCTGGGCCACAATGAAGAGATACAACCTGAGCCAGAAGCTGATCCAAATCATCAAGCAGCTCCACACCAAAGCTAGCAGTGCGGTACTTGTTCAAGGCACAGTGGAGAGTGGTTCCACACATCAGCTGGAGTCCGACGAGGCTGCCTCATTTCTCCCACACTGTTCAACATTTTCCTGGAACAAATAATGAAAGATGTCCTGGAACAAATAATGAAAGATGTCCTGGAAGACCATAGTCACTATTGGAGGACAGATCATAAAGACATTGATGGGGTGGTAGGAAGTGAGGATGAATTGGCTGACCTTGTGAACCGTCTGGACAATACATTGACCAGATTTGGCATGGAGATCAATGGGGAGAAAACCAGGCTGATGAGAAACAGTGAGGAGTCAATCACAGCAAAGACCAGTCAGAGGACAAGAACTAGACTGTCAAACGGTTGAAGTATCTTGGCACCATCGTTAACCAAGAAGGATCAAAGCCTGGAGTCCTGGCAAGAACAGAGCAAACAACAGCCACTCTGACTAAACAAAAACCAGTCAGGAGAGACAATAACGTCGCTCTCAGACCCAAGTTGAAACTCCTGCATGCACTCCATCTTCTTGTGCACATGCGAATCATGAACTTTGACAGCAGAACTGCAAAAGAAGATCCAGGCAGTAGAAATTATATGCCTCAGAAGGCAGCTCGGCATCTCCTATACAGACCATGTCTCAAATGATAACTGGTGCAGCACCCATTTATGCAGCACCCACAAACCCAGGCGAGGTGCAGGATCCGGAACCATAACAATAACATTATGCAGCAAATAATCAAACAGGAGTAGCTCTTCATTACTTCCCGAGGGAAATAGTTCAGTATGGTACCTGGGGCTAGAGACAATTTCTATTCATTACAGGGCAGATCCCAGGTTCAGTGCTGGTTGCTTTTGCTCTGTCAGTTTGTCAGAGTGTGAATTTGTTGCCCACCTAGCTGGAGTTGCCCTCTGGATATTAGCACATTGGCACCAATTCTCAAGCAGGTAGCTTATTGCCTGATACCATTGCAAGTTATGTCCACCATTCTCAAGGTGGTGGTTTGTTGCCTGGTAGTGGCACAGTGAGTTGATTTGATACTGTTGTGTCACAAGGTGTGAAATTCAGTCCCTGTTTTTTGTTGTACAAGAGAAAGTTTTGTTAAGCAAAGAATCAAATGAAGTGAAACCCTTCACTGAAGCAGCATAACCATATAACCATATAACAATTACAGCGCGTAAAAAAGCCATCTCGGCCCTTCTAGTCTGTACCGAACTCTTACTCTCAGCTAGTCCCACCGATCTGCACTCAGCCCATAACCCTCCATTCCATTCCTGTCCATATATCTATCCAATTTAACTTTAAACGACAACATTGAACCTGCCTCAACCACTTCTGCTGGAAGCTCGTTCCACACAGCTACCACTCTCTGAGTAAAGAAGTTCCCTCTCATGTTACCCCTAAACTTTTGCCCTTTAACTCTCAACTCATGTCCTCTTGTTTGAATCTCCCCCACTCTCAATGGAAAAAGCCCATCCATGTCAACTCTATCTATCCCCGTCATAATTTTAAATACCTCTATCAAGTCCCCCCTCAACCTTCTACGTTCCAAAGAATAAAGACCCAACTTGATCAACCTTTCCCTGTAACTGAGGTGATGAAACCCAAGTAACATTCCAGTAAATTTTCTCGTAAACATGAGGAAATCTGCAGCTGCTGGAAATTCAAGCAACACACATCAAAGTTGCTGGTGAATGCAGCAGGCCAGGCAGCATCTTTAGGAAGAGGTACAGTCGACGTTTTGGGCCAAGACCCTTCGTCAGGACTAACTGAAGGAAGAGCTAGTAGGAGATTTGAAAGTGGGAGGGGGAGGGGGAGATCCAAAATGATAGGAGAAGACAGGAGGGGGAGGGATGGAGCCAAGAGCTAGACAGGTGATTGGCAAAAGGGATATGAGAGGATCATGGGACAGGAGGCCCAGGGAGAAGGAAAAGGGGGAGGGGGGGAAAAACCCAGAGGATGGGCAAAGGGTATAGTGAGAGGGACAGAGGGAGAAAAAGGAGAGAGAGAGAAAGAATGTGTGTATATAAATAAATAACGGATGGGGTACGAGGGGGGAGGTGGGGCATTGGTGGAAGTTAGAGAAGTCAATGTTCATGCCATCAGGTTGGAGGCTACCCAGACGGAATATAAGGTGTTGTTCCTCCAACCTGAGTGTGGCTTCATCTTTACAGTAGAGGAGGCCGTGGATAGACATATCAGAATGGGAATGGGATGTGGAATTAAAATATATGGCCACGCATCTGACTATCCACATGATCAATGCCTCTCATAATCTTGTACACATCTTAACATGTGCTAAAAATGATCAGGCCCATTGGCTGCTGATGTTAAATGAGCAACCAGAATGAATAAGCGAACCGCCAGAAGGGTGTCTGCACACGTGACCCTCACCATGTCATATTCAATTGTGATCAACTTGAGTGCCACTGTCTTTTTACAGGATTTGCAAACAAGGCAAAGGTTTACCAACACCCATCCAGTGACACCATCTTTTCCTAGTTTCCATGAGACATTTCGTTCAAAGGAGGAATTCACAAGCAGTGTCGAACATCCCCTTACACCAAACAGTTTTGTGAAAAATTCACACGGAGTGTCGAACATCCCCTCACACCAAACAGTTTTGTGAAAAATTCACTCGGAGGGTCGAACATCCCCTCACACTAAACAGTTTTGTGAAAATGATGTCAACATTGAGCAGCCAAGATATTTTCATCATGAATTCCTTCCGAGCCTGGAGGGAATTGTAGCCTTGTACAAATTCATGAAACTAAAATCCGCAAATCCGTTACCTTGATGCATCAATCATGGAAAGCATATGTGATGACAACCTGTATACAAATATTTAAAGATGATGGAATTACAAAATGAAATGCATGCTTTTGGAAGAAATCGTGAATGAAAAGTTAACCCTGTTTCTTTTTCCATGGAAGTTTTCAGCATTTTAATTCTCACTTTATACTTCCAACATTTGTGATTTTTGATTGTTGTATAAAACAAGATCTGATAAAGCTGGGGAGATTTCATTCCGGTGAGGTTTCATGACTTTCCATTATAGATACTGCCTGTAACCTATAATGTTAATAATTGGTCTGAAATATCCTTCTGGCTCTTGGAACTATAATTCCATTCTGTGCAAACACTTATCTGGTTTCAAATAAAAGGTTCATACATCAAAGTTGCTGGTGAACGCAGCAGGCCAGGCAGCATCTGTAGGAAGAGGTGCAGTCGACGTTTCAGGCCGAGACCCTTCGTCAGGACTAACTGAAGGAAGAGTGAGTAAGGGATTTGAAAGTTGGAGGGGGAGGGGGAGATCCAAAATGATAGGAGAAGACAGGAGGGGGAGGGATAGAGCCAAGAGCTGGACAAGTGATAGGCAAAAGGGGATACGAGAGGATTATGGGACAGGAGGTCCGGGAAGAAAGACAAGGGGGGGGTGACCCAGAGGATGGGCAAGAGGTATATTCAGAGGGACAGTGGGAGAAAAAGGAGAGTGAGAGAAAGAATGTGTGCATAAAAATGAGTAACAGATGGGGTACGAGGGGGAGGTGGGGCCTTAGCGGAAGTTAGAGAAGTCGATGTTCATGCCATCAGGTTGGAGGCTACCCAGACGGAATATAAGGTGTTGTTCCTCCAACCTGAGTGTGGCTTCATCTTTACAGTAGAGGAGGCCGTGGTTAGAAATGTCAGAATGGGAATGGGATGTGGAATTAAAATGTGTGGCCACTGGGAGATCCTGCTTTCTCTGGCGGACAGAGCGTAGATGTTCAGCAAAGCGGTCTCCCAGTCTGCGTCGGGACTCGCCAATATATAAAAGGCCACATCGGGAGCACCGGACGCAGTATATCACCCCAGTCGACTCACAGGTGAAGTGATGTCTCACCTGGAAGGACCGTTTGGGGCCCTGAATGGTGGTAAGGGAGGAAGTGTAAGGGCATGTGTAGCACTTGTTCCGCTTACACGGATAAGTGCCAGGAGGGAGATCAGTGGGGAGGGATGGGGGGGACGAATGGACAAGGGAGTTGTGTAGGGAGCGATCCCTGCGGAATGCAGGGGGGGGGAGGGAAAGATGTGCTTAGTGGTGGGATCCCGTTGGAGGTGGCGGAAGTTACGGAGAATAATATGTTGGACCCGGAGGCTGGTGGGGTGGTAGGTGAGGACCAGGGGAACCCTATTCCTGGTGGGGTGGCGGGAGGATGGAGTGAGAGCAGATGTACGTGAAATGGGGGAGATGCGTTTAAGAGCAGAGTTGATAGTGGAGGAAGGGAAGCCCCTTTCTTTAAAAAAGGAAGACATCTCCCTCGTCCTAGAATGAAAAGCCTCATCCTGAGAACAGATAAAAGGTTAATTGCATTTATCAGTAAAGTGGCTCAGAGCCAATCCATATTCCTTACAGGATTCTTGATTATTTAACCATTTAAAGACTATGACAGAAGGATTAATTAGATTATGAGAACACTCAGTCCTCTTTTATTGTCATTTAGAAATGCATACTTGCATTAAGAAATGATACAATGTTTCTCCGGAGTGATATCACAGAAAACAGGACAAACCAAAGACTAACACTGACAAAACCACATAATTATAACATATAGTTACAGCAGTGCAAGGCAATACCGTAATTTGATGAAGAACAAACCATGGGCACGGTAAATAAAGTCTCAAAAGTCCCCGAGTCGATCAACTCCGGAGTCCCCGATAGCAGGCAGCAAAAGGGAGAAACTCCCTGCCATAAACCTCCGGGCACCATCAACTTGCCGATGCCTTGGAAGCAGCCGACCACAGCCAACACTGAGTCCATCTATCGGAAAACTTTGAGCTTCTGACTAGCCTCTGCAATTCAGCCTCCCGAGCGCCTTCGACCTCGCACCAGCCACTGAAACAGGCAAAGCCGAGGATTTCGGGGCCTTCTGCTCCGGAGATTCCGGTTACCACACAGTAGCAGTGGCAGCGAAGCTGGCATTTCAGAAGTTTTCCAGATGTTCCTCCATACTCTCACATCCATCTCCATCATAAATAATAACCATTTTTCAACCATTTCCATCTCCAATGCCTTGCAATAAGTATATATTACCATTATCAGACAGAAAACAAATCATATGTAAACACAAGAGATCATACAGATGCTGGAAATCAGAAAAAAACAAACTAAACACGCTTATTTTCATTTGTCTTGTTCAAAGCAATAAATAATTAAGTTTCATCAGGAAATCTGCAGATGCCAAAATAGACAGACAAGTGATGAAGGGTCCTGATGACAGGCCTTGGCCAGAAACGTTGACTGTTTATTCTTTTTCATAGATGCTGCCTGACCTGCTGAGTTCCTCCAGCATTATATGTTTGTTGCCCAGATAATTAAATTTCATGCCTTTACTATGGATAATGATTGAAGTGATTGAACTTCAAGCATGAAAATCAGATTCCCAAGCTGTATTTGTTTTTGTTTTCTGTTATCAAAGGAATAAACATAATCAAGTCCCATAAAATTTTGTATGTTTTAGAAAGATCACCCTTTGGTCCAGGGAACATAGGCATATACTACTCAGTCTCAGCTCACATTGCCAATAACTACAGGTATAGATTGAGTAGAATTATCCATTTCTGTGGAAATTGTTTCAGGAGCCTTTGTTGTAATCCATTGAAATGGTCCACACAGTTCGTGGTGCGTCTCATCATATCCATTACAAGAACAGAAAAATGTATTTACTTATACACTTCAAAACCCTGTAATAAAGGGTTTTCCTAATTACTTGCTTCACTGCATGAAAACTTTATGAATCATATACAAGGGAAAACAAAATTTCCTGGTCTCTCACGATTTACAAGTGATATTCTTCCAAACGATGGCTTACTTTCACATTTCTCCATATTATATTCCATGTGATTTTTTTCCTAATCTCTTTACATATCTCTGTCTTCACACCTTCCTCACAGTCTATTCTCCCAAATAGCTCATTATCCTGAAGAAACTTGGATCGATCACTCTCAGTTATTTAAGTCATTCCAAGTATGAAAACTACAGATTATAGGCTGGAGGTCTGGACCTGAATTTATATACTGCCATATTCTGGGAATTTGTTGATCTTCAGTGCGTTGGTTTCTCCTTTGCTATTACTGTGCTCTAATCAATACACCTATGCTCCTGATTGTCACTAGACCAATGGCCCTTCACCGTTTTTGTGTATGTTACCGCAATATGGATGCTCTCTCAAATACAGCAATTGTTCAATGTTACTGTATTTCTTTATTGCTAATTTTAATTAATTATACCATGCTCACTATGTGACTCATATTTATTTTCAACAGTCACCTTTTATCAATGTATGAGAAATGCTTACACTGCAAGCAAATTTCTTTGTTTCTCCTATCATTGCTGCAACACCCTTTCGATTTTTGAAATTCCTTAGGATCACTTATCTTTTTGGCAATATAATAATCTGCTACTATTTACTACTTTCTAATAGCCGCAATTGGACTACATTTTTATGTAAGAACAATTTTTCCAACACTTATACAATTTTCTTGAAGAACTAAATAGATTAACATTTACGTAGAACTTATCTACAGCCATAATCAATCTCAGTCAACTTGACCTTTATACTTTCCTACGTTTTATTTAGATTTGCCCAGTTCTAGCCTTATCACAATTGCAAACACGATAAGATTCTATTACATTACAATCACTCTTTCCAAGAGACTTCTTTATTGCAAGTTTAGCAACTGATCCTGTTTCATTGTTCTCTACTGTATCTAAAATTGCCTTTCACCTCAATACTATTACTAAAAAAAGATTGCTTTTCCAGTCTTGGGGAGTATCAGCTTCCTAGTTACATGCACCTTTATTTTCCTGTTTTACAGTTTGCCCAAAACTTCATTCCTGTTATGTAACTCCCATTGTTGTAAACAGCCTCATAAATTTTAGCTCCACCCAAAGGATTGCTACAACATCCAAATTTTCTGATAAAAACTTTGCTTCCTTTATCCAACTTTTGTCATCAAGGTTGAGTAGAACTGTCTATTTCCGTGGAAATTGTCTCGTGAACCTTTGTTGTAATCCATTGAAATGGTACACAGTTCTTGATGCGTCTCACCATATCCATTGCAAATGCAGAAAAATGTATTTAATTATACACTTAAATACACCCATAATAAAGGGTTTTCCTAATTATTTGCTTTACTGCATGAAAACTTTGAGTCATATACAAGGGAAATCAAAATCTCCTAAACTCTCAAGATTCACAAATGATATTCTTCCAAACAATGGTTTACGTTCACATTTCTCTGTATTATATTCCATGTGATCTTTTTTTCGCTATTCTCTTAATACATGCCTGTCTTCACATCTTCCTCACAGCTCCCATTGGTGTAAACTGTCCCATAAATTTTAGCTCCACACAAAGGATTGCTGCAACATCTTGATTTTCTGTTTTTATCCAACTTTTGTCATCAAGGTTTCCACTACATTTTTCTCCTCTTATCTGAAAGTAACTCTCCTGGAATATTTGTTCAAGTTTAAAGTTAAAATTTCAAGTTTATTGCCATGGGCATATGTAATCGGGTAACTGTTGAATATCATGTTTTTATTCTTAAAGTCCACTTTTGTATTCACTTTGGTTATGCTAAAATAGCTGCTTATGCCTTTAAGAGAAAATGGTGATGTCATATTGCATGGGTGGAGTAGAATGAAGAGTTGCCATGTTCTAGAGAGAACGACGTTCTAATGCTTTCCCCACATGTGATGAGGAACGATGAATAATATTTGATAATATCCATGTAAATTCATTTATACTTGTAAATCTAGAATATCGGTAATTTGACATGTTTTACATGTAGATGCTTTAGATTTTTGTGAGTAAATTGATCAGCGCTGGAATAGCATGGTTGTGCAAAGCTTTTTATTGGCCTAGTAAGTTCATCATTTAGTAATTCAACTCCAAGGCAATATATTGTAAAAGTTTATTTTTGTCTGTCTTTATTGTTTCTTGACCGAATGTGAAGGTAATGGAGTAACGAGAATGTGTTAATCTCTGTTTACATTGTGTGAGCAAGGAGAACTCCAGGGTCTAGCCTGTATGTGTTTGGAAGTTAAGCATATGTGTATCAAAGTGAGTATATCTCTTAGTTAAGATGAGATGTATTTATTCATATTTTTGATGTGTATAAGGTACAGGGTTGGTGGGAATCTAATGTTGTTTGTATTTTTTTAAGAATTGCCACTACTGCATTGGTTTTGTATATTTTGTTTTAGTTATTTTCATACTGCATCTATAACAAGGGCATGATCTGAAATTTAGCTGAGATTGTAACAGCGGAAACTGTTCTTTTTAAATTCATTTTGTCATTTTATTTTGATACCCTCTTTCTCCATTAAAACATCTAAAACAGATAAAAGAATTTAAGACCCAAGAAAGTATTTGTTGTCCTGTGTGTGTAGTTTTCCCCAGGCTACACAACATACGTACTCAGGGAACACACGTCAAAGTTGCTGGTGAACCCAGCTTGCCAGGCAGCATCTCTAGGAAGTGGTACAGTCAACGTTTCGGGCCGAGGCCCTTCGTCAGGACTAATGTCAGAACTTCGTTAGTCCTGACAAAGGGTCTCGGTCCGAAATGTCGACTGTACCTCTTCCTAGAGATGCTGCCTGGCCTGCTGCGTTTCACCAGCAACTTTGATGTGTGTTGCTTGAATTTCCAGCATCTGCAGAATTCCACGTGTATACATACTCAGGGCATGTAATTTAGCTTTTTACAGCAACAATGCAGTACATTTCAAACATAACCACATAAATTACATTATCAAATTATTGTATATTATACAGAACGTAAGTTGGTACCACTCTGCCAAGGTTAATAATTGATTTGGTATCATCTCAAAACTATAATTAGAAGAGGTTAGTGGCATACTAAAAAAAGAAATAATAAATTCAACTAAAATCATTTAGTTTTCGAGGAGATGGGTCATACACTATCTGTGGCAGGAAAGAAATTGATGTAGGGTCAACAAATAATTTTCCTTCCACAGATGCTGCATGACCCACAGTTCTTCCAGCACATTGCTTGTTACTCAAACTTTTGTACTGATAAGTTGTGTTAAAAACAAAAGTACATTTTAGCAAAATGTAAACTTTTGAATCAAATGTAGGACATATGACAATTACACTGATGATCTTAGTTTTTGGGAATAAACAGTCCTCAAAACCATTGAAAGGCATGCAATTAATGGATGGACTCCCATAAAGAAATGTTCCGCATATCTACAAGTAGTATACAAATTGTTTTGCCAAGTGTTATCATGAATATAAATAGAGAAAGTTCTTCCAACATGAGAAAATAACTGAGGTACTATAAAGAACACTAAAAAATTCAAGAATTTAAACTGTGTGTTTTACTTTTACCATTGCTTTTTGCAATAGCAATTACTGATACCAAAGATCTGTTGGAATCATTATTTAAATACAAGATTTCTCATATTTACTATTTTATTGAATCTTGTAGATTTTTTTTAATGTCTTGCGCTATACTGCTGCCACAAACCAACAAATTTCACGATGTGTTAGTGATAATAAACATGATTCTGAATATCTCACTTGAACAATGCTACAATGCTTCCATAATTTTTGGTGGCTATTTTTGTGTTCTCAGAATACCTTAAATAACATTCCTGTGGCTATTGTTGCCATTCAGATTGCATTACAAAGTATTGATGAAAACCAACACAATTTTGAAAATGCTTCATGTACAATTCAAACGTAGGAGGATAAATTTACACAAATATGCTCTAGAGTTTTTAAGCAAAATCGCCACAAAATAAGTGGTCTTCTGTGGAGAAGGAAACACATCTAGCATTTCATGTCTTTCCACTACAGCTGCCAGAGTATTTTATACATTTTCTGCTCCTATTTCCAGTTTCCAGCATTTGCTAATTGATAACCATGGACCACAGCATTACACCAAAACCTCCTGAAACTGACTTAAAGGCCAGGACTTTGATTGATGTAATCAGACCCCATAGGTCGGCCAGAGTTTGTCTTCCCAACAAACATATTTTTAAAAAAAATTTTGGTAAAAGTCACATCTATACCCTCAAATTTGTTATTTTTCAATGCTGTCACTTTTGAAATGCATTTAAATGCCCTGACATTGTTTTCAGCATTTCAAAAATCTTTACTAATCAAACAAGCAATCACAAAAATAAAGAAAATATTGTAAATGTAAAGGAAATACATTTTAAAACATTTTAAACTATTTAAGAACATAGAAATATAGAAATCTGCAGCACATTATGGGCCCTTCGGCTCGCGGTATTGTGCCAACCATGCAACCTACCCTAGAAACTGCCTAGAATTTCCCTACAACATAGCCCTCTATTTTTCTAAGTTCCACATACCTATCTAAGACTTTTAAAAGTGCCCTATTGTATCCGCCTCTACCACTGTCTCTGGGAGTGCATTCCATGTATCCACCATTCTCTGTGTGAAAAACTTACCTCTGACATCCCTCTTGTACCTACTTCCAAGCACCTTAAGACCATACCCCTTTGTGTTAGCCATTTCAGCCCTGGAAAGAAGCCTCTGCCTATCCACACGATCAATGCCTCTCATCGTCTTACATTTTTTAAATGTATTACAACACAAATCAGGTTTTAAAATAGTCACTAAACTCATTACTACCTTATTTTCTAACAGCTGTAAACTCTCCACTGAGAAAAAGTATGTTATTCCCAACCTAAATCTTGCTTGCAGTTGGTAGCGTAACGTTGTCTCCAGATTATACTTATGCACCAACTTTCTCTAGAGATCATTAAAGAAACAGAGCAATGCAGTACCCCCACAGGGAAACTTCAACCTATATAAACCATGTTTCTTCATAATTCTATTTAAGAATTCTTATTGAGACCCACAGGGGTTGGATATTGAATTATTTAATCAATGTCAAGCCATGTATGGCAAGCTAAATATAGAAAGAGAAAAAGTAGTGGTATTAAGAGTTAGAATTAGAAAAACTGATTTATTTTAAACAACTGATTTGGAGACACAGGAGAGACTACACTGCAGATGCTGGAAATCTGGAGCAACTCACACAAAACACTGAAGGTTTTACAGCATCCATGGAGGAAAATGAATAGTCGATGATTCAGGCCTAGATCCTTCATTAGAACTCAAAGAATCTTGAATTTGTAGGAATGAATCTCCACACATATGAGAGTTAATTTTTAGTTTTAACATGAAGAGTTAACATGCTATGTGCTAAATTAAATAAGATTGTTTTCCAAGTTTGTAGTAGGCATCCATGTCAAATGTATAATATTTTACATATTTTAATGACATATGCCAATGTAACAAATTTTGTGTGGGTCTGCAGAACAAGTCAAGGTAGAACCTTCCACAGAAAGCAAACTAAAAGAAGGCAAAGAATGGTGGGATTAAGGAAGTTTAGATGCAGAACAAAAGCATACAGACATTTAAAACTACGCAACACGTTAAGGCAATCATCTCAATTATCCTAAATGCTAAATCTTGAGTCTAATTGTTGACATTCATCTAAAACGCATAAACATATCAACGTATTAAATCCAGGAATTCTTTATCTGTAAGCAGAGCAGAGGGCCATTGTCATATACACTGTGTAATAATTTGATTTTTTTTGGAGCAAACCTAAACAACCAGAAATCTACATTTTCTGCTTTCATGAATTTCTATCCATATGTTTTCAGGACAATTTCAAACAACAAAGACTAGATCTGGCCAGGGTAGGAATAACTTTGGGACAGTTGTTGTCCCAATTTCAGTCAAGCTCAAAGCGGACACTTTACTCCAGTGGAGCCTGACCCGACCATTAGGAGCTGCTCCTGAAAAGTTCCAACTCCCAGGAACCCCTACACTTCACCTGATAATTCTCCTGGTAGGATGCACTTGGCATTTTGCTGTTTCTGTCTCACAGCCTACTCAAACCCAAAAGACAACTCAGTGAGACCAAGTCTATTTGACAGGCAGTATCAAGGGAGTAATCCCACCACTTTGCCACAAAACCCAGGGTTCTGGAGGTTTAGGAATAATGGTAGCTAAATGAGGGTAGCAGTGAGTATGAGGAGAAATACAACAATTGGGCAGTGGCTAGAGGAGGTGGCAGTGACTAGAGGAGGTGGCAGTGAGTAGAGATTATACACAATACTCCAGCTGTAACCTAACTAATGTTTTATATTGTTACTATCTTGATCAGTTAATAAATGCAAGAATGCCTTCTTAACCATCGTGTTAATGCTGCTGCTGCCTTCAGTGATCTTTGCACAACTACATCACGGTACTATTACTCAACACTTTCTTAAGGACATACAGTACTATTCCATATGGACATCCTAGCCTTACTAGTCCTTCCAAAATGCATTACATTACCTTTTACAAGATTTAATTCCATCCATCATTGTTCTGTTAGTTAAGGGGTAAATATTGGACAGAATATTGACACCTGGGAATGTTGTCAATATCTTTGCTTCTATCTCTTCTGAAAGACAATTCTGCATTGTACCAGAAATATTAGTTCAATGTGTTGTTGGGTGTGCATCTTCCAAAACTAGTGCTGAGATAATTTTCATGGACATTCTTAAAGCAAACATAGGCATACCACAAAAAAATATCAGCAAAGGCACATTGATTGGGAAAAGTAATAATGGGCACAGAGTATAATTCTAAAGGCAAAAGTACTGAGAATGCTGAGATATAACTAAAAGAGATATACATCTCATTTGAGAGTATTTAGAATGAACCCTTTCTGAAAACAAATTGAGTTTACAAGATGAAATGTGCTTTTTGTTTAATCATGAAGAATGTCTTTCATGCCCTCTGTAGATAAGCCAGATTGGTTTTCCAGATAACACACATCTGATTTTCTGGCATCTGCGGACGTTCTCTTATTTGTGATTGGTTTTCCAAATATCCATATGTATTTAATGTGGCAAACTGCATTTTGACCTTCAATGCAAAGGCTTGGAGTTGAAAAACAGGGAGGTTTTGTTATAATTGTACAGTATGTTGGTGAGGTCTCATCTGGAATACCGTGTGCAAGTTTGGTTGGTTCCCTTACTTAAAAATCTTTTGTAGCATTGGAGGCAATACAAAGCAGATTGGGAAGAAGTCAAAGTAAATTTATTATCAAAATATTTGTACAGAATGTCAGTATATACTAATCTGAGATTCATTCTCTTGCAGGCAGTTACAGGAAAGGGGTATCCAACCAAATGAGATTAAATAATTTGGTTTTGTATCCCTTAGCGTTTAGAGAATGAGGGGTAATCTTGTTTAAACATACAAACTCCTAAGGAGAATACTGGAATATTTTCACAAGTGGAGAATCTCAAACAAGGGAATGTAACAACACGGAAAACCGAGGTACTGTACTTAGAAATTTCTTCTCAGTGATGCCCTGGCGTTCTTCGCCTCAGCAGATAGTGGAGGCTGGATCAGTAGAAGATTTACAGTGAATGTGTGTAACTATTTGATAGATTGAGGAATAGATGGTTCTGGAGAACTGGCACAGGAGTTGTCATCAATAAGCTCTGATCATGCTAAATGGCGGAATAGGTCTGATGAGTCCACTGGCCTCTGCTCTTATTTTGCGTGCATTCACTTCATATTCTTGTATTTATATTTTTTAAATCAGGGAAGCAGGTTAGAGCACCATGAATATCAACAAAATAAAGAGATAAAAATTATAGTCTGCTTATCATTTTTCAGTACTGGCAGTTTGGCAGCAAAAAGATATGCTTAAGTAACTATTTCAAGGTTTTTAATTCAGAATTTCACTCTTGATTAATCATACAATCTCTTCATAATCATTTAGTTTCAATTACTAAATACAAATATTAACCCCATTTTCAAAATACAACCTGCAAAATTAAATTTGTAACTTAATAAATTAGTTCAGTAGCCCTGAGAATACAATAACCTAGAGGGAATTATTGCAGCAAAATAGAACTAAATTTATTATCAAACTACACACATATATACCACCATATACTACCTGAGATTTGCAATTACCATTACAAAAAACACAGCAGCACCTCTACTTCCTTAGAAGTTTCCTAAGATTTGGCATGTCCTAAGACTTTCACAAACCTCTATTGCTGCAGCAACAACCTTGCACTCAACGTCAGTTAGACCAAGGATTTAACTATAGACTTCGGGAAGGAGAAGTCGAGGGAACACACACCAGTCCTCACCTTGGAGAGGATGCTGACTGGTTGCACTACGGCCGGGTATGAAAACACCAAAGCCCTTGGAATGGAAAAACCTACAACAAGTAGTCCATTCTATCATGGGCTGGTTGCACTATGGCCGGGTATGAAAACACCAAAGCCCTTGGAATGGAAAAGCCTACAAGAAGTAGTGGATACAATCCATTCCATCATGGGCTGTGCCCACCATTGAGCACATCTATAAGGCATGCTGTCAAAGGAAAGCAGCATTCATCATCAAGGATCCTCACCATCCAGGCTATGTTCTCTTCTCACAACTGCTATTGGGGAGGAGGCACCAGAGCTTCAGGTCTCACACCACAAGGTTCAGGAACAGTTATTACTCCTCAACCATGAAGCTCTTGAACCAGAGGGGCTAACTCAATAACAATCAACACTGGCGGACATCGACGGTGATCTGTACACCCGTGACTTTGTGACTAAGCGCAGCTCAAATGGCATCTATAAATATGCTGACCACACTACAGAATTTCAGATGGTGATGAAGAGGCATACAGGAGTGAGACAGATCAGCTGGTGGAGTGGTGCCACAGCAACAACCTTGCACTCAATGTCAGTTAGATCAAGGGTTTGATTATGGACTTCAGAAAGGAGAAGTTGAAGGAACACACACCTGTCCTTATCAAGGGATTGGAAGTGGTAAGAATGAGCAGTTTCAAGTTCCTGGCTATCAACGTCTCTGAGGATCTATCCTAGGCCCAAAATATTGATGCGATTACAAAGAAGACACGGCACTGGCTATATTTCCTTAGGAGTTTGAGGAGGCTTAGTACGTCACCAATGACAAACACAAATTTCTACAAATGTACTGTGGAGAGCATTCTTACTGGTTGCATTACTGTGTGGTATGGAGGGGCTGCTGCACAGGAACAGAAAAAAAAACTGCAGAAAGGTGTAAATTCAGTCAGCTTCATCACTAGCCTCCCCAGCATCGAGGATTCCTTCAAAATTTGATGCCTCAAAAAGGCAACATCCATCATCAGGGACCTCCATCATCCAGTACATGCCCTTTTCAAGGATGTGGTAGGGCAGCCTTAAGACACACACTCAACGTTTCAGGCACAGCTTCTTCATCCACCATCAGATTTCTGAATGGACAACAAATCCATTAACAAACATTTTATTTTTTCCCCTCTTTTTGCACTACTTTCTTTGTATCTACACTAAAGCAGGGATCTAATTCCTGATCTTCAAAGTTAAGCAGGAGTTATTTTTGTTCAAGGAATTAATTTTGTTAATAGGCTTTGAAAAGGAATGCAGATGTTGCTCATGTCACATTACTTGTGTATACCCCTGAAGAGAGCAGATGTATAGCAATAAAATCTGCTGCTAGTGCCCATACCTTAACAATTCACCAGAGATTATCTTAAAAACATTTCAAGATTTTTGACTGGAATGCATTTCTGATTCCCATGTGGTAACTTAGCTTAAAATATCAATGGTTATGTTCAGCTTTACATTAATGGGCAACTGACTGTACTGTCATTATTCAATATTTCTTTTATTCTGCATTTTTACATCATCAGCTTTACTATTCATCCATTGCAAATGTAACATATATCAAGTTATTTTATCTTCAGTTTTTCTGTACACTCTTCCACTTAATACACAAAATACATGCTGTGACAGCCTGTGGATAGTTCTCCTTCTCAAGAATGTAAGTGGAACTATCACCATGGTCTTTATTTTGAATTTTCTGATGATAGCAGAAACTGGTTTTGAATAAAACTGCAGTTCATCCTACTGTTAACAGTGACACACAATGTTAGAATACAATGCATCCTCCCTCCACCATGTCATGCCTATCAACATTAGTTTGATATGCCTTGTTCATATTGGTCAGTAGATCAGTGCATAGTTTTCATTGTCCTAGTAAATATCCTTAATGCTCCTCATTCTGATAGAACTGAAATCCAAATCATAAAAAGGACAATAAGTGATAACCTACAGAAATATTTTGAACTGTAATAACCTGAATTTTTAAAAATAGCAAAAGTAGTACTCGTTACTCGTCATAATCCAGATGGCTAATCTGCTACTAAAGCGAATACCATACAGGTTCATTGCTAACAGTGAGCAGCAAAATTACTACAAATATTATTTCTAAAAAGCCATTGGGGACATTCAGTAGGTGATGTTGTGGAAAATAATTTGAATTTTATTTTGTTTACAGATTAGATGTACATTGTTTAGCATAAAAGTGACACTGAAAATGGTTTTGTTTACAGGTACAAGGATATAAAGCTTCCTTCTCAAATCAACTGGCTTTTAATTAATTCATGTTTAATCCCAGTATAAAAAAAAAGTCTACACCTATTCAAAGAATTCTCTTAGCTGCCCTTAAAAGTGTATTAAATCCAATTCAATTGCTCAACAGTTTGTATTCCCTCTCAAGATTTGTACAATGAGCAATTGGTAACATTAATAAGAATTTTTTTAATAAACATATACATTTCCCTATTACCCACTCTCCATAATTTTCATTACTCTTCAAAAGTAAATTTTTCCTCAGAAATTCTGTCCAACACCAGGCCTGCATTATGATAATGTACAACACTGCTTCTTGCTGTAGTGAGTACACAAACCCAACCAAAAGAACTGCATTTGTTGTTAGTGCAATTTTCAAAGCTCCCAATGTCACAGTACAAATTAAATCCCAAATATGTATCTGTCAAGATAAAAATGCAACATAATTTCATCCACATATGATTATTTTATGGTATTGTGAATTACAATTACAAAGTGCTACAAGGACACTGGGGCACTATTGTAATATCAGGTTTGTGTTAACTTAGAAATCATGATGGGGAGAAGATGCTCAAATTGCACTGTGGGATTCAATTTCATGCGTTCCAATTCGGATACTTTAAACAGATTTTAGACAAGTTTATATTCTCTATATTTTGTAGGGATGGTGGGGGTCAGGAGTCAGCTAAATTACAAAGATTATGTTCAGAATAAAATTAGTATTCCTAATGATTTTAACAAATGTATTGCTTAAAACATGTACATTGAGGATAGTACGCATAACATTAAAGACTTCTGAAGACTTTTTTGAGTAAGTAATGTTAATCACTGTGTTGTATAAATTATTTAGTACCCCTTTTCTTTTAAATACTGTAATTTTCTCTCTTTTCATCCAACAGTGTGCAAATTCTTGAGAATATATTGAGGATTTAGTCTGCAAGTTATACAATAACGATCATAGATAGTTCATTTAAAATTAGTTTAAACTTAGATGCTATTTTAGGCACTAATGAATATAAAGCCCAACTTATACTTGAAAACTTACAGGATCCTGTAGAAATCTGATGTTGCATGCGGCTTTGAATTAAATATTTTATAAAATATAAAAACATGAAATTTTGGAATTATGCTGTACTATTTAGTTTCCCTTCACCTTCCAAATTAATCCTGATCTGCTGAAGACTTCAAGAGATTACTCCGTATTGCATACTTTCCATTAATCATTTCTCAGTACTTTTAAAAAGTTGCACCCCACTCCCCTTTTGCTTTTTTGTTGGAAAGATTTAATGATACAGAAAATACTAATCTCTGTTACTCACCTCCACCATGAACCTCAATCCAGTGTAACTAGATTGAAGTACATTGTGTAAAATAGGGTATTGCTAACCACCTGAGTTATTTCAAACTGACAATACAGTTTTTAACTTGCTAACTTAAGATTAAGCTGCAGTGTACTACAGAAAGCACTGGACCTTTTTTTTAAAAAACATATAGTGCTATTTCTTTTATTTATACAAGATACAGACATTGGCAAAATATAATTTTGGAAAAAAATGTGTACACTTGTAAAAACATGAATAATGTCATTCTTTTTACACAATATCTGGAAAAGTAAATTAGCTGAAAGAACTCTGCCACCACGATGCTTTGCTAGACCACACAATACAGGAATGAAGCGCATCTGGAAATACAAGTAGAACGTGGAAAGGCGGAGGAGGCCTTTAGGCTCAATGGTATATCACTGAAGAATTTTCTTTTAAAAGATGAAATTGTAAAAAAAAATAATTCAAATAAAAACAGAAAATATACTATTACCATAATACATTGCAGCTTCAGAAGCATATCGGAAAAAATTAACTATAGCGCAAACAAAAAGGAAGTAACAAAATACAGAATATGCTGAGAATGTGTTCAGCCAGTTAGCACAAAAACTGTAGCACTCCAAAAAACTGAGCAATAAGACAAACTGATAAATGGCCTCATTTGCCATCAATAGTTAATATGAAGCTAAATTGTTCTTGAATACAGTATCTAATCTTGGGTCCAGTAATTATAATGGCAGGGACCATGATCTGCAGCTGACTGGTTGCAACTAGATTGTTAGTTTCATCTCTTAAAAGAGTTGACACCATGTTGCAAAAAAAATGTCCATTTAATGGATTTCCAAGTCAAAGGACATACAACTTTCAATTCAAGCTAAAGCTCCAATCCATGACACAATACAATGGAGAGAGAGAGAGAAAGAGAGGGAGAGAGAAGTTAGTTCAGTAATCAGCATGAACTTAAGTTTCCAAGTCTTTAACAATTAAAGGACACAAATATTCCTTTTTTGTACAAATGATGAGAAGCAGATGCTTTCTAAATTGAAAATAGTTCACGATAGCCCCTCCACCAAAACAACATCTTTATGATGTCGAGAGATATGTTGGTTCTTTTCTGAAGGCCTTCGGAAGCCCTTTTTGCAGTAATCACAACGATGAGGATAGTCCTTTGTGTGAATAGAAATAACGTGTCGTTTAAAGCCCGAGGCATCGGTAGTGCTATACTCACAGTACTCACACTGATAAACTTTTTTGCCACTGTGGGTCTTCATATGCTTCTTGAGCTCAACCTGTTGACGAAAGCCCTTTTTGCAACGTTTACATCTGAATGGAAGATCCTTGGTGTGGACTGAAAGAATATGCCGACTAAGAACAAAAGGATCTGCAATTTTAAAGTCACAGTGCCTACACTGGTGCAGTTTTTTACCCTTGTGAGTTGACATGTGTTTCTTGAGCTCTGAGGGTCGATGAAAACCCTTGTCACATACCTCACATTTGTGTGGATAGTCCTTGGTATGGACTGAAATAATATGGCGCTTCAGATCACTGGAGTTAGAACTCCTGTGATCACAATGTGTACATTGGTGGGTTTTGTGTCCTTGATGAATGGCTGTATGTTTCTGCAGTTCTTTGGCATCCGTGAATGTCATTAAACAATGCTCACACTTGAAAGGCAGATCCTTGCTGTGCTTTGTCTTCATGTGGGTCTTAAGATTGGAGGCATCTGCTGACTTATAGTCACAGTACTGGCACTGGTAGGGTTTCTCCCCAGTGTGGGTTCGCATGTGTTTCCTCAGTTCTGATGGATGGCGAAAACCCTTTCCACACTCCACACATATATGAGGGAAATTCTTGCTGTGCACAGCTAAGAGGTGTCGGTTCAGAAGCCCCTGTTCTGCAGTCTCATAATCACAAAATTTGCATTTGTGCATCTTTGTAGCTCCCTTTTCCCGGTGAACCAACTTATGGGAAACCAGAGCTCCTGGGTGAGTAAATCTCTTGCCACATTCATCACACTCATAGGTCTTCTCCACCTTGTTCATGAGCATATGGCTTTCCAGATGATTATGTAAACTGGTCTTCTTGTTGGTAGTGTAATCACAGTCTGTACACTGGTATTTTTTCTTAGTCAGTTGCTCCGGATGATTCTTCATGTGCCTCTTCAGAAAGCCTCTGGACTTGAACTTTTTTCCACAGATCATACATGGATAAACTGTAATAGGATGCCCATCAGGCCCTATGATGATTGCTGTATCAGAATAAAGAAACAAAAGTAACTTAATTGGCATGATTGATAACAAGGATAGAGAAACAAAATTGAGAGAGGGATCATCAAAGTTCTTTAACTAAATTTTAATTCTTCACAAACCTATTTTATGTAGATTTAAGCAAAAGCCTTTATTTGGAAATTTCTTGTCCCCAAGTACAATAAATCAAGACATATCAGCTTCTCGGAGTAAAAGTAAACCCTTAATATTTGCTTCCAGCCCCAAATATTGAAAAGATCATCTGTGCAGATAAAAAAAACTGGAATATGGTGCAGGTTTGGGGGAATGGAAGGTTAAAGGAGTGAATAATGACATGACTCAGTAGCTTTATGAGGAAATGTGGTGATGGGAAAAAATAATGGGTTCCATTTTTTGACAGCCATTCACTTACAAGGTCTGGAAGCAAATGTTCATGCTTGGAGACATTAAAGCAGCCGGTATACTAAGTCATAAAAAGGTTCAATTTACCAAATACATTCACAGCATTTGGACACCCATTAAGTGCTAATCTTTGCAGAGCTCTACATATTTTTCTTTACTGAATAAGCATGGTGATTTGCCTATATTTTGTTACAATTTGCAAATCCATCTTCCAAAAACATCACACATTTATACAATGTAATCAGCCTTGGAGAACCCCTATCCATTGCCACCAAAAGCAGTTCCCTTATCCCACACTGCTGGCTGCTACCTCCTACAAAAATCCACAAAACTGACTGTCCAGGTAGGCCAATTGTCTCTGCCTGCTCCTGTCCCACTGAACTCGTGTCCTCATATGTCAACTCCCTTCTGTCCCTCTTTGTTCAGTACCACCCCCCCCTACACCACGACACTTCTCATGCTCTCAATCTTCTCACTAACTTTCAATTCCTTGGCCCTGAACCGCCTCATTTTCACCATGGATGTCCAGCACTTCTATCCTCCATCAAAAAGCTCTTTCCCTTTCTCTTATGGTCCACTCTCCTTTTCTCTCATATTCCTTACTCTGCAGCCCTTTACCTTTCCCACCCACCTGACTTCAGCTATCACCTTCTAGTAATCCTTCTTCCCACCTCCCCCCTCCATTTTATTCTGCTGTCTTCCCCCTTCCTCTCCAGTCCTGAAGAAGGTCTCAGCCCGAAAAGTCGACTGTTTATTCATTTCCATAGATGCTGCCTGACTTACTGAGTGCCTAAAGCATTTTTTTTTTTTTTTTTTTTTTTTTTTGCCTAATGCCTAAAGCATTTTGAGTGTGCTGCTTTGGATTTCCAGCACCTGCAGACTTTCTCATAGCTAATACATTGTACTGCTGCACTACAAAGTCAACCATGGAGTAACAGACTTACAAAATATAAAAAATGGCCCTTCAAGATAACTCATCCTTGCTAACTAAAGTACCTTCCTAAGCTACATCCAGTTGCCTATCTTTAGCCCATATCTTTCTAAACCTTTGCTATCATTCTATCAATTCAAACAGCGCCTTATAATTGTAAACACCTCTACTTCTTCCTGTGGCAGCTTGTACCACATACCTGCCACCACTTGTGTTAAAATACTTGCCCTCAGATATTATATAAATCTTCCTCTTTTCATCTTAAACCAATGCCCTCTAGCTGTAGACTCCCCTACCCTGAGCAAAAAAATATGAATATCCACCTTTATTAATACCCCTCATGATCTTGCACCAAGTTTCTGCAAAACATGTTGAGGTATAAAAGTGTCAAGAGATAGATGTTTCACTTTATGATCACCACATGATAAATTGCTCTCAGCATCACCAAAGGTGGTACCAAGAGAAGATTAGGAACTTACCTGCAAAGACTTAAAATAATTCTGTTTCAAAATAAAAGACTGACCAAGTTTTCGTAATCACTCACTCACATCTAAGGGAACAATTTATTTGCAACAATAGCAGAAGTATTCAGTCAGTGAATAAAGCAATATGTAATAAAATAAGATAATAAATAGAAGAAATTGATAGAATATATCCTTTCCTCCTATCAAAACAAAACCATTTCAACTACTTCCTGAGTATATGACTGTCTAAGTTTATTATTTGCTGCTTTAGGAGCAACAGGAGTCAATTAATGGAAATTTTAAAAAAATTAAAAATAAATTAATTATTTAAATTTGAGAGAAACGACATTACCTGCATATGTGAGAGCAAGAAAAATGCCAGATTTTTTCTGTTTGAGTAGCTGTCTCCCCCGCCATCTGTCAGTGGATTACAAGCTTCCTGACTGACAGGGTGCAGCAAGTGAGGCTGGGGAGCATCATTTCTAGCACCCAGACAATCAGTACCGGTGCCCCCCAGGGATGTGTGCTCTCCCCACTGCTCTTCTCCCTTTACACTAATGACTGCACCTCACAGGATCCATCTGTTAAACTCCTGAAGTTTGCAGACGACACAACTGTCATTAGCCTTATCTGAGACGGTGATGAATCTGCATACAGACAGGTGGTGGAACGGCTGGCCCTCTGGTGTGGTCAGAACAATCTGGAGCTAAATACGCTCAAGACTGTGGAGATGACAGTGGACTTCAGGAGGAGCCCCCCAATACTCCCCCCACTCACTATACTCAACAGTATTGTGTCTGCTGTGGAGACCTTCAGGTTTCTGGGTGTCACAATCTCCCAGGACCTGAAGTGGACACCCAACGCGGACACTCTTATCAAAAAGGCTCAGCAGAGGTTGTATTTCCTATGTCAACTCAGGAAGTACAACCTGCCTCAGGAGCTGCTGATTCAATTCTATTCAGGAATAATCCAGTCTGTTCTCTGTTCGTCCATCACTGTCTGGTTTGGATCAGCTATCAAACAAGACAAGAATAGACTCCAAAGAACCGTCGGGGCTGCGGAAAGGATTATTGGTGTGAAGCTGCCCTCGATCCAGGACTTATATGCATCTAGAGTCAGGAAGCGAGCAAGCAGCATCATTGTAGACCCATCACACCCTGGACATCACCTGTTCCAACTCCTTCCTTCTGGTAGGCGCTTTAGATCACTGTATGCCAGGACAAATAAGTACAAGAACAGTTTCTTTCCATATGCCATCAGTCTTATGAACACTTGAATTTTAGTCTATTATAAACCAAGTCCACCTGTACATACACAGGTATACCTCATTGTATATAGTTCACGATTATTTGCACTATTGTTTTGTTTGCTTTTTGATACTGTACAGCGAGAGCTCAGGGAAACCGGCATTAAATTCCCTGTATGCGTCCACATACTTGGTGATAATAAAGGATTCTGATTCTATGTATTAAAGAGCCTTGCAAAAAATGTTTTCAATGCCAAGCAATGACTCATAATAAAAGATCAAGGAAAATTAAGTACCTGTCTGATATTGTCTACTTTCAAGTCTCTTCCTTTTCCTTGATTTTGGTTTTACCAGCCTGGTAAGCTCATTTGTTCCATCTGCCTGGAGGAGGTGACTGCCTGTTTCATTTTTGTTGTCTACAGCATCCGAACTGTTACCTGAGATGACAAAATGACCAGTTTCAGGTATCCATTTTATTTAGAGATTTTAAGTTAATTCATATTCTATATAACCTCAAAAGCCACTTTATTATGTAGTTCTGCTGTTGTAGTCCATCCACTTCAAGGTTCAATGTGTTGTGCTTGCAAAGATACTCTTCTGAAGACCTCTGTTGTACCACTTGGTTATTTGAGTTACTGTCATCTTCCTGTCAGTTTTAAGTTGTCTGGCCATTCTCCTCTGACCTCTCTCATTAACAAGACATTTTCGCCCACAGACTTGTTGCTCACTGGATGTATTTTGTTTTTCACACCATTCTATGTAAACTCTTAAGAAAATTCTTGACCATGCTTTTAAGCATTTGAGTTGCTGCCACATAATTGGCTGTTTAGATATTTGTCTTAACGAGCAGGTGGACCTAATAAAGTGGACACAGTGTATATAAATCACTCTCATAATTCATCAGCTTTAGCCATTACAATCCTTACAAAGGGCTAGCCAAGCAATTTTAAAATATCAACTCAATCAAAAGTGGATTTAGAAAAATTGTCAAACCCAGTAATTGGAGTTGATTTTGTTTCATATATCATAATTCTTTGCATGCAGGAAAAAAATGAACTTTGATCCATTCACAGATTTGTATCAGTTACATGTGATATAGATCCAAAAAATTGTGCTGTTGATCTGACATTATCAATAATATGATAACAAAAACAATGTCAAAGTTCAACAAGTGCGTAACAAGTACTGCAACTGTATACATAGTCTCCTAGGTATCAATATCTGGCTTGCATGCAATACTTTAAAAACAGACTGAGCAAGCAGCTATGAGGTTAAAAATGGGTGCATGGTCTTTATGATATATAAAATTACTGAACTAATCCAAAATTCTTGGAGGAAGTCTTCAACAGAAAACAAAAACCCAAGTCTTGTGCTTTCATTATACATACATTGACTGAAGAGTTTTAAAAATTGTCAGAGACCACCACTCACTGGCCTCAGTTAACATGTATCTACAATGTGCTACTGCAACAAAAGCTTTTGTTTTGGGAGCACTGATATCAGTGAACATATTTTTTTATTTGATTTTCACAGCCAAAAATGGAATTAAATGATTTTATTTTAAAACTTTTCAATCAGTTAAGCAAGTTTTTCTCTTTTAAGTCAAACGTTTAGCTTCATTTGTGTTTAGGGTTATGATGTTCCCTAATTAATGGCTTAATTGCTTTGGTAATAGTCCTTAACTTATCTTCTGAGTGCACTGTGGTAACAATTTTCCACAAACTTATGACATTAACTACTTAGCACAAGAGATCAAACACTAGTTACTCAAACTTTATTCTAACTGGAAATAGCATTGATCACTGATCTTAACTGGTAGCTTTTTTAAAAAAAAGATACTTACCATATGCAGTAGCCCAAGCTACCGGAACAAATGTTTTGCTAATATCTGTTTCTTCAACTTGTTGTTCATGGCCAACTGCTGCTTCATCTTCTCCTACTATGACTTCCATGTAAACTTCATCTGCAATGTCAGCACAATCTGGGAAAACAAGCAACAATAAAATCTATTTCAATTCCTTCAAATAAGTTAATTTTCCAAGTTTCGCACTTTAAAAAATCACTTGGAATCACAATTATTATGCAGATAAACAAATCTCTATCAGTTATGTATTTGCAAATTTGTTTGGACCATAAGCATTTACTGAAAATGGAATTTTAGCCCAATCAGCCATGCAGTTCTAAATCTTCTTCTTGTGTACTTAACCCTGTGGAATACCACTGTAGCTCAAGCCCAGTGAAGAATGATTCAACATTATTCTGCTCAATATTGGATTTATACTGAAGGGATTATACAGAGGGAGGTTCTTTTAGTGAGAGGATGTAAAATGAGGGATTGTATAGTGAGAGGGTATACAGTAAGTGGTCTCAAAGTGGATATTGTACACTGAGTGGTCCTGGTGGCCTTACATGGAGGGGATTGTACTACAAGTGGTTTTATCATGAGGGTATTGTACATAGTGGTCTTAGAGTAAGGGGATATACCCTGCAGGGATACTGAGGATTATGTGGGGGTGGGGGGTGGGGTTGGGTTCAATGAGTGGTCTTACAGTAGGGATTGTATAGAGTGACCATACTGACTGCATGGACAAGAGGGATTTAGGGGGCTATGGGACTTGCATCTCTGGGCAATGCATGATATAGAATAGAATCATAATTATGGATATGGTTGGCTGAAGTGTGTGCTTTTATCCAGTAAGACTCAATGACTCTTTATTGTTTATAAAATGACGTAAAGACTCATTGACCATGCAGATGAGAACACCTACTCAACACCACTGAAGTTCCAGAATACCAATCAGACAACATTAAGGCATTAATTCAAACTCTGAAGCAATTTATCTGCGTGAAACAGGCCTATTATCGCCTGAAAATTGCACTAAAATGAAAAAAATTAAAGTCACTGAGACAAGAAGGATAACTGTACAGTGACTGAATTCATACCAAACATAAGTCAAGATGGTTTTGGCATTGCATACCAGTCGTAGCAGCCCCAGAACCTGACAGCAAGTACTCCTCAGAAGGCATAAGCATCAGATTAATTCCCTATTGTACAGCTTCTGCACTTACTAAGCAATTCAATCATTACTTCAGCACCATAGTCTTTCTGACCACTATCTGAAAGATGACGTCTGTTATGAGATGTCATTGCCATAGATAAACATCACAGTTCAACATCATGGGGTCCTGAAATTCCCTATCCAACATGGTTCTGAAGTATTTTCACAAAAGGAACTGCAATGATTCAAGATGGCCAACCCTTTTTAGGATTAAAAAATGCTGCTTCGTTACCCACAAATCAACAACATAATATTTTTCAAAAAGTTGGTATTAACATTTATACCAGCAGATAAATGGGGTAAATAAACTGTTTGTATTTTAGTCTAAATGTAATCTTACACCTGGTCAAACCTTGAGTACCTTATTAAGTATAAGACTCCTGTTACTAGTGTCAATGCTGCCTCCATTCAATTCTGTCTTTATCTTCTTCATTAAATTTATAAAATTTTCCAGAGCTAATGGTATTAAATAATCTATATGTTCAACAGATAGTATGCAAATACATTAAATCACAATATCTATTTTCAACTGATAAACATTTCCTTGTAGTAAAAATCATGCAAATTGTACAGTATGTACAGTTTATGATAGTATTATGTACACAGCAATAATTTGATTAATAAGCCACCTAGAATTTCTGGGTGTTCAAATTTTTGAACCGACAAATTTTAGGAGCAGTGAAATAAAACAATAGGCACTTACTTGCTTGAAGGTAGCAGTTCTCCTCATGCTGTGTTGCGTTCACTATGAGATAATCCATTGAAATGTATTAACTACTTTAACTGTAGAACATGTATATACCACTTAAATTTAAAAATTCACCCAATTTTAATATAAATTACTAATTATTAGTTTTAGTTTAGGTGATTAGTTTTCTAAACTAGCAAGCCAGTGGTTGAAAACTGAATGCACTTTGCCAAGGAACATAGTGGAGTTCAATAAATCTTGTAATTCTGGGCTCAGTATAATTACTGCAGCCTGGCTAATCTAGTTGACTAGCCAATGGATGAATGATATGATATAATCTCTTGAAGACCATGCAGAATAATCACTCAAAGCCTGCCTTTTCTGCCAACAAGTAGTGCCTGTATTACCCATACTCCAATAGTAGCCAAAATGTTTCACTGACAAGGCTGAACAGATATATTAAGATTAATTAAAATGGATTCAATTTTGCAGGATTTCCTCTCAAACAAGTCAGTGGTTTACTACTGTGCTCCTGAATGTGTTCCAATGGTGGACTTAGACATCAAGGAAAAAAAAACAGCAAAACTTCTGCTAATTCTGCAGTGGAGAATTTGCATGAACATTCTGTATCATGCAAATGTTCATTACTTCAGTTAAGGTAAAGAGCTATGCAAGTCTAAGTAGAAGATAATCTGGATTTTTTAAAGCTCTTAAATAGCTTTTAAATGTCATACAGATTCAAAGATTTTGACAATCATTGCATTTGGTTTAACTGGCTGTCAAAATAGCTTTAGGATTTTTATGAGTGGCGATTAAATTATTCTCTTTTCCAACATTTGATTGTTTTACACTGGGGTAGACCCTGTAGGACAGGAATTGAATAAACTTCAAACCACATGGCATCAAACTGTCATCTACATTTCAGGCATCAAGAGACTACTCACATGACCTACTATTCTAATACTCATCATTAGTGGTCACAAAATTTCACCCAACACAAACTCCAAATTAAATTATTTTAAAGTACCTATCTTAGATTCAAAATTGCATTCTAATTGGTATTCAAGCAATGTCATCACAGTTTAAGGTGGATTTCTAAAAGATGCTTGGAAACAGTAATCCATTCTGACTCACTAAATTTCTTTAATTTGCTCTGGAAGGACTGTATTTACATTGGGGCTCTATTTTATTAAGTACAAAACCTTTTTAGAAATCTGTACTTACTGATATCCTCATCTTCTTGATTAGGGTCATTAACAGTCATGTACACCATTTTCTCTCGCGATATTCTGCCCACGTTGCCCTGATCCAGTAGTCCAACCCCATGATCATTATCAGGTTCACTTTCGCCGATGTCTACAGTTCCACCTTAAGTTGCACAACACAAAAATTCATTATATTTCACCATTAAGCTAAAAATCCCCATGAATCGCACATGATCACTTTGTAAAAATAATTATTTACCTCCCCTTACACCACTCTTCTCCCCTATCTAAACACTTAAATTATGTGGAAATTTCAAGGGAATTTATAATGAAACAATGGAAGTACAAGATAAAATGGAAATTGTCTCAAATAGCTTTTGTTCTTTAAGAGTTGTCCCAAATAAGTGGCTGCCCTGATTAACTGATAGCCCAATTAACCAGGATCCACTATATAAGCAAACTAATGCTTTTTGACTCATCTTCATCAGCTACAGTATTTCAAAACCAGCAGCACAACAAAAAATACAAAGATCCTTACATAAAATGAAAGAAATCGGTGTGTCAAATATTCTTAATTTAAGTAACTGGTTGAATCACAAATTATGCCCACAATTCCTACTTGCCCCACCTAACCATGTTTTTTTTGGTAGGATTCAAAATGGAATACTAAAATGACATTGATCTACCTGATTACTCACCTAAATCATCCTCACCATCATCTGCCTTGAAAATGTAAACTTTAATGACATCACCACAGGTACTATCTTCTTTTAAATTTTCACTCTGTGTTGACAGTCCACTTTCAATTTTCAGCTCACCATTTCCTCCATGTTCAATCTTTCCTCCATCATCATCCACTTAAAAAAAACGAAGTTTAGTATTAACCACACACACGTCCTGAAACATGCAAATTAGGTTTTTACAAACTGCTTAGTGATCTGTGTCAAAGTAATTGTTTAAATATTTTCATTTTGTACAGAGTTGCATAATTCATGCTAAACAAAAATGTAGCTTTCTACAGGGAAAATACAACAAAATTCTGAAATACGAAGAAATTTTTAAAAAGTATTATTGGATAAAACTATTTCAATAAGTAAAAGCATCCTAGTAGCACTTGCTTTTCCTGGATAAAAATACCATGTAATTAGCAAACGACTTCAAAAATTAGAAACTATACTTAATCCCTTCTTATAGTCAAATATTCATTATGGACAGATAGTCTGCGCTGGTAATTGCTAAGTGTAATGGCCTGGTTAAGATTTCTGCCACTATGCTGTGAGGTAGTTTTCTGTAAAAGCAGTGTGCTATGCTGGAAACTGTGTTTTGGCTTCGGTAAGTTGATGACCCATGTCGTTCAACATAGGATTACAAGTCAGCCAATCAGGATTGTGGGATGTGAGAGAAGGTTCTAGAGAGCTGTGGGAAGGAGTTTCCTTAAGGACAATAGTGTAGCTTGAAGTCTTTGGCAGAAGCTGCAGAGTAGGGCAGAAGGGAAGATGCTGCAGAATGCTATTGGAAGGAGAGTCCCTGTTGCAAAAACTGTTTTGTCCAGATGAATGGCTCCAAGGAGGAAGGGCCAATATTCCTAAGAGAGCCAGTCCATTCAAGATAGTCTTCGAGGGGAGTTCAGAATGAGGCGCAGACTATGGGTCCAGAGCGTGAGTCAAGAGATACACCCCGACCTCTCCAGTATGAGCTCCAACATTTTGTGCACATTGGACTGGTTTAACAGTTATGGGCCATTTTATATTTCCTTTCTTTTTCTGTAATTGTTTGTTAAAGTTGAAATTTGGTAAATATATTTTCTTTATAATTTTATGCTGGTGTATGATCTGCCATTTCTGAGCGACCGATAACTGTGTATGGGCAGTATTTACACAGCATTCACTCAAAATCGAGGTTTCTTTAATAGGAATATCACTAAGTCCCTTTTTGGTTGAACCCCAATCATATTGACCCTAGACATATATTGTTTATGAAAGGTGGCCTTCTCACCAGTCACGTGGCTGTTCGCAGAGTTAGCTTGCGAGCTCTGGTGAGAGGGTCACATAAGCAATAAATGGGTGGTACCTTAATGAATGTGTTTTCTATCATTCAACCACATAGTATGCATTTTCATGTTTTTGTAGCTACTAACTTTAGCAGGAACACAGAGTACCCAGTGACTGTCTTCAAATGTGCTTGTGATATAGCAATAATCCCGACAACTTCAAATTCAATCAGTGACCCTTTTCCCAGCCAGTCAATCTCAGTAGACAACAGCACAGGTTACGACCACTCTCGGCATCAGAGGGAAGAGGAAAAAACAATATTTCAAGGTATTTATTATAAAAGCTAAGATGGGAAGGATTATTTAGAATACCAGATAAGGATAGGGCTGCACCTGGCTATGCTGAACTCATGGATAGGTAAGTTACTGTCCAGACTTATAAATGATGAGAAAAATTGTCACTAGCAGCTGCAAAAACATACACCACTAATGGAGAAAATGGAAAGAAAAAACACCTTAAAAGTTCACAGAGTTGTAACCAGCAAAAGCATAAACGCAGCAAAAATTCAAACCAAACTGATGCTAGAAAATAAGTATCAGGGCAAACAACAATGCAGGAAACAACGGCACAACAGGAACATTGAAAAATAGTGAAAATAACACAAAAATTATGCACCTTTCAAGGCACTATATGTCTAGGAATAATTATTATGCATCAGGTTTAAAGCAAAACAAAAGTGACACTTGATTATGACCAATAAGTTAGAAACCGTATGGCCTGAATACCAAAGGATGCCTATTTTATAATTAATGTACTCCAGGATAAAACATCAAAAAATGTACACGATAAAATGATAGAATGAAAAAACCAAAAAAAATGTCTACAGTTAGACAGGGAGAAAACAACCCTAAACATTCTCCCCCTCTTCCCTCTCCCTCCACAACCCTAAACAACATTCTCTAGAGTCGGAAATGAGCTCTTCAGGGTAACATGTCCATACTGTTTTGCCCATCTACTCGAGTTCCATTTGGCCAGAATACAACCATATTCAAGTGCTTGCCTAAATGTCTCCTATGTGTAATAATTGTATCTAATTCTACCACCTCATCGGACAATGAGTTCCAGATAGCAACTACTCTCTGTGTTTAAAAAATGTTCTCCTTGAAATTTCCTTTAAATTCCTTTCTTCTCAACTTAAAACCCATGCAGGGCGAGAGAGACTCTGCCTCTCACAATTTTATACACCTCCATCAAGTCACCCACCAGCCTCCTTCAACACAGGGAAAACAACACCCGATCCAATCTTTCTCCAAAGTCCTCCAATCCAGGCAGCATCTTGAAGAATTTCTCTCCAGCACAACTACAATCTTCCTTTCATGTCACAACCAAAACTGCACAAATGATACTGTGCTGGAATTGTATTGGTCCTCTGTAATTAAAATAGCCTACCATTATTAATTAACAAGGGTCATAAGTAAGACCAACTTGGGCAAGATATTTGAAAGTACCCAATGCTTGGGCAGGAACATTCGTCATCACTATGGAAAGGAGAAATATCACTGAGAAAAAAAGACTGGTTATAACTTTTAAAATCTGCTGGATCTCAAGGCACATGAGTGACTTGACACGACTCCATAATGTGTGAACACACAAACAACTGGATAGACATACGTATATTAGGAAATAATTTAGTCAGCTAAGTTCTTGGAAATTAAAGTTAAGAATCTATCCCAAACGTGCATTTTGTTTTACTAATCAACAAAAAGAGAAATAATTATCAGATCCAGTAGTTATTTTATAATAAAACCCATAGAAGCCTCAAAATGACTTAAAAACTTATAGCATGTTAACTAAACAACTAGTTAAAATTGAAGTCTGGCTTTACAGGTCAGCAAAGCAAGTTTAAACAAACTTGGAAATTAGAAATTAATGAAGGACAGGATGCAAAGCTTATGTCAAAAGTGCTAAGAGAATCTGGGACTATAGTGTGTAACATCTGAAAGTCACCCTCTGCAACAACCTCAATTTTGATGTGGAATCGTTACCCTAACTTAACATATAGATTCAGACAGCACAGACATAGATCCATTTGTCCAGCTCGTCCATGTTGCCTGTGATGTTAATCTATGCCAACCACATTTGTCTGCATTACACTCATTTCCCTTCCCAATCTAACACTTATCAAGATAAAACTTAGATCTCCTCTAAATTTCTCCTCTCATTCAAACTTGTGTCCTCTATTTATAGACTCTACTGTCCTGGGGAAAATAGACTCTAATCATCTACCCACTCTATGCCCCTCACAGTGGAAACAAACATAGCCCATACAATCTCAAAAGTACAGCCCTTCATTATCCCGCTGAATCTCTTCCACACTCCCTCTATTGATACATTGCTTCTGTAGTGTGGTGACCACAACTTCTATAGCTACAAAATGATGCCTAACTCTTGTACTGATAGACTCAGGGTATCAAGGCAAGCATACCAAAAGCTTTCTTCACTGCCCTGCCAACTTGTGTCACTACTTACAGCAGCAAGTTATGGGCTTGCATCAAACCAGGTGTCAAACTGCAAAAGTAAATGGCATTAATATATATTAGCAACAAGGGTCCCTACAGCAATCCTTGCAACGTACAATTTTTTACAGACTTCCAGTCAGAAAAACATCAATCCACCATCGCATTGCCTCCTTTCACTGAATCAATTTTCAGTCTAGCTTGCCAACACTCTCTTGTGCCTTAATCTTCTGGACCAACCTAACCAGCAGGAATTTGTCAAAAACCTAACTGAACTTCTCAAACTTGCACCCAAGTGATGCCAGTGAACCAACAATACACCTACTATTTCAATAGCAAAGCACATATTGAATATAAAATTAAATTATTTTTATTTCATACGTAAGGACGTAAACCCCACCAGCCTTATACTCCATTCATTCTAAGGACTGGATATAATACAGGCAGTTAAAATCAGTTAATCCATGACCATCCTAAACCAAAATTACCTTTTTAAGCTCATGGACTAGATTTCACAATTCTTCACTGAAAACAAATGTGTAGGTGCAGCGAGCAGTTCATAAGGCATGTGGCATTGTAAGAGGTTTTGAGTACAAAAGCAAGAATATCTGACTGCAGTTGTACAAAGTCTTATGAAGATTCATCTGGAGTGTGTGCAGTTTTGGTTTTCATGTCTTAGAAAAGGGATTTACTTGCTATAGGAGTACCAGAAATGTTCATCACAATTCTGATAAGGCTAGATTACCTAGATATGGAGACGGCATTTTTCATGCCTGGGTACCTAGAACTAGGAGCCACAATCTGGGCAAGGCATTTGGACCAGAAACAAGGAGAAATTTCTTCATTCAAATGGTGACGAAAAGGTGTAATTTTCTACCACAAAAGACCATGAATAAGTTAAAGAATTGGATAGGCAGATTGTTATATACAAAAAAGGATCAAGGGTTTGGAGAGAACAAGAATATTAGAATAGTTGAATCGTACAGTTCAGAAACAAGCCCTTTGGCCCACCATGTCCAGGCCAACATTTTTGACAATTTATACTAATCCTATAATCCCACATTAGTACTGAGACAGAGGACCAGCCATGATTGCATTGAATGGTGGAGCAGACTCAACTGTTTGAATGCCCTCATCCTCCATCCACTCTTGTATTTCACTGAGCTAGATTCTTGCAAGTACATATTTAATATAGGAGAATAAACAACTTTTATTTTTCCCCACAGCTAAAAATCCATCTCAAATTTACTTGCTCTTTGGGACTGAGCACATGATGAAAATTTGTCTGAACTCAAAAGGCATGTTCTAAACCCTTTCACACAACACATATAATTGCAATTCATGATTTTAAGCCATGAAACCAGGAACATTCACCATTTAGCTTGAGGGCCAGTTTTAGCTATCCTACCCACACTGAGTTTGAATTTTTTTTCAAAGGGGCTTGCAATTTAAACCATTTTAGTATTAAAAATTCATGGTGTAAATCATGGGCTCAGGGTGGACAAGCAAACTTGAGAAGGACTTTGTGCATTGGGAAATAGTGACCAAACAATAGAAGATAGTGCATAATTTGCAGATATGGAAACTGCAACTCTGGCAGTGCCAAAATTATCACAGTATCCAAATCCCAAATATTTACAGCCTCCATTAATGACATTAAAGTGAACAAGAATATGGCATCGAAATGTACTGAAGATATAAAGGGAGTTGGGAAAGCAAGATACGAACAGAGACACACAGAATACTCACACACTAAACATGAGAAGCTAGTATGTCAGCAAAGTAAACAATGATGATGGCAAGTGGAATATTGGCACATTTATTGTATATACTGTAAATGTGCCAATGGCACAAATATTGGCAATGTGTACAATTCAGATCTCTTAATACGTGGAAGGCTGCTCAAGCAGGTTGATTCATGGGAGGAAGGGGCTTGTCTTGAGGAAACATTCAGAAAGTAGGATCTTTACATCGGCATCTAGAAGAACAAGTGATGTAACAGAAACATGAAAGGTTGAGGCACTTTAGTAGGATAGATACTGGTAAGATGGTTCCTTTGTGAAGGATTCCAGAAATAGGGACTACGGTTTCAGATAAAAAGGGAGTTGCTCACTTAAGACTGAATTGATGGGAATTTCTTCTTTCAGAGGGTCATAAACTTCTGGAATTCCCACAAAGTGTGACAAAGAATGAATCCATTTCATATATTTTACAATTATAAAGTAAGACTTACTCAAATTAATTTAGATTGCAATCACTTTTTAGACTTGAATGAAATATTCAAAAGTTTCACAAACAAAATAATTTTATAATATCAAGTGAAACATTATGATTGAGTCAACTTTTGTGCAGGGATAAAGAACAAATTCCATTCATTTTCCATGTGCCAAAGGCCTACCTCTCTCGTCACTTACAGGAAATCATTAAATAATCTTCACTAGTGCCTTTATTTCCTACTGGAGCCTCGATGGTTACGGGAACTGTCTCCTGACTCTGAAGGTGTAAACTGCGTGCATCTATCACAGTCTCCGCAGTAGAGTCTGTCACCAGAACCTCTTCTACATCAGGCAATAAGGCATCTGTGACTATTTCAGCTTCACTGACTGCAATGTGCTCAGCAGTGGCCATATCAGACACATGTATCGACTCACTTGTCAGTACATGTTCAGCTACACACATGGCCTCTGAGGTAATGTCAGAAGCTAATACGTCTTCAGGGATTGTAGTCAGCGTTTCCTCTGTGCCAACATCTGTGTCCAGTACTTGTTCAGGAACAATTATGGTTTCTGGTTCCTCAATAATATCAGGGCAGTGGACATCTTCAGCCACTACGTCTTCAATGGCATCCTGTATTACAACAGAGTCAGTGTCATCAGAAACAAAGTGGGATTCTGGGTCAATAGTGGAATCTACAAAGACGGTTTCTTGAACTTCCACAAGAATATGATGTCCATCAATATGCTGTGAAGTCACTTCATGAACTAAAAAATTAAAAAAAAATCAATTAATATGCACAAACAAAACCTGGTTATTTTACTATAATAAGCAAACAAGCATCAAAATTATGACACAGGACTGTCATTTTGTCCATTACAATCAATATAAAACTATCAAGTTGAACCCCATCTTACAACACTTGGCTCTGCAGATCACAACTTCTCAAGTTTTTATGCAATGCAGATTGTTGTCTCTACCATCCTACCTGTGAACACCTGCCACCCTGTGGTGGAAACATTCTCCCTCACTGCCTTTCCAAATATTCACCAAATGACTTTAAATAAATGCCTTCTCTTTTTGAAACCTTGGTTTGGAGAAATTAATCTTCCCTATTTGCTTCTTCTAGCTCTCACATTCATTCTACAAACACAACCAGTAAGACAGAATAGTTATTCAATTTATTGTCTGAGAGATCCTGTATATGAATTTGACAGTAAAAGTGTCCATGAGGACCACGGAAAAAATATAACTGACATTTCCAAGTCCTTTGCATCAATTGTTTATCAGAGTATTTTCTTTTGCTCATGAGTGGAGGATGTACACTAGAAATATATAGCACAAGTCTTAGATAGCTTTATAACTGTCCAGTGCTTAAATCATATAATGGCAAATCGAAAAATAAAACTTTCAAATTAAAAACATACTCAGAATCAGATTCCGGCTTACTATGACTGACATATCATGAAATTTGTTAACTCAGCAGCAGCAGTTCAATGCAATACATGATAATATAGAAAGGGAGAAAAAAGTAAATGAATTACAGTAAGTGTATATATATGAATATTGAACAGACTAAAAATAGTGCAAAACAGAACTAATATTTAAAAATAAGTAAGGTATTTTTCATGGGTTCAATGTCCATTTAGAAATCGTATGGCAGAGGGGAAGAAGCTGTTCCTGAATTGCTGAGTATGTGCCTTCAAGCTTCTGTACCTCCTTCCTGATGGTAACAACGAGAAGAGGGCATGCCCTGGGTGATGGGGTCCTAATATTAGACGTTGCTTTCCTGAGGCACCCTCCTTGAAGATGTCTTAAGTACTGCGGAGGCTAGTACCCGAGATGGAGCTAACTAATTTTACCACTTTCTGTATATAAATATTGCTCAAATATTCTTAATATTCCAGTAAATAATATAGATTGTTTATTACCTGTGTTATCAAAAATCACCTTGGGCTCCTGTTGTTGCAGTTCAAGCCCTCCTACATCTTCATCCATGGTCTGCAAATTTCATCAGTCACCAGGGTATCTGTTAAACAAATAAAGAAGTTTAAAGAATGCTTTACAAAATATTTTGATTGTCACATCAGTTTGTACTCAAATTGAATAATCACAATACACTGCTCCTGAAAGAATTTGGATAGTTCATATGCAATTTGGCCAGTAATAGGAATCGAAAATTAGGCAAAATGTACATTTAACTATCTGCTACACTTCGCCGCTAATTTCAAAACGTCAGTACTCCTTAGATATGCCAAGGATCTATGAAACGTAAATGAAGAAAGAATAATACATGTTTTTAGAATTTGGGATATTTCATGCAATATTTGGCCATTAATGGGAATCAAAAATTGAAATGTTACAGCTAGACCATATTTACTCAGATTTCATTGTTCAGAAATTAAGAAAATTTTAATAGCTAGGCTATTAAATTACTTTTCTGAACCATGCTATTTAGTAATCAGCTATCGAACCTACAAAAACAACCATGTGTTCATTATTATTTCTCTCACACTCACAGCGCAAAGTTCCAATAACCTTTCAATTCAAGGGACTCAATTCTTTAAAAATAACAAATATAAGAAGCAGTACTAAAAAAGCAATCTTTGCATGCGTAGAATTGCATTCACATCTGTAAACTCTAGTCAAAATCCCCAATCTCAATTGTGATGGAAGGAAGTAGCAAACAGCAGATTACCATTTCCCTATAGGGAAGGAAAGAAAATCAATGGAGACAACGTATGTAATAAACTACACAGTATGTCTCACAGAATGTAATTTCAAAGCATCAGCGATCTGGCAGTAGACAGATTATGAAAACTAAGAAGGGAAATGGATTAAACTCCGTTTGCTAATTTTCTGCCATTTTGTAGCTTTCTGAAGCTTAAAGCTCAGTCTAGTTGCAAGTACACAAATGAACATATTAATCACTATTGTCTTGTCTCTTATAGTTCAATATTAAAATACCATTGTTAAACACTTATAAATAAACAGAAAATTGTCCGAGACAATGACATCTATTGGCTTTAGTATAAAGTACCTCCACATCACCCTACCTTAAAGGCAGTATCCGAAGAAAGGAAACAGGAAAGTGAGAATAAAGATAACTTGTTTAATCTGCAGTCTCATTGGTTGCTTTTATTTTAATACAGTCTGCATAGACTTTCAACTTACAATCAATCAGGAAAATGGAAGATTATTTCCCAAGTCTAATGTCTTAATAGGTGACGGTTCCTCATCTACTTTGTATTGACCAATGCCTCCTACAAACACTATTTGCTGGTTATCTGGCAATGAATAGTTATTTCAGCTCCCCCCAAATGTGTATTTTAGATTTAAATGTTAATATGAGCAATATTTTAAAAAACTAACACCAAACCACAGTTGGAGATATTTCATTCCTCCAAGAACTTCAAGACACAAGTAAAAGTTGTGGAAAAGGAAAGCAAAGTAAACAGGCAGAGAGATTTGAGAAAGCTACTCTGGGACTTAAGACTTCGGTAATTGATGGAATTGTGTCAGCAATGGTAGTGCATTTAAATTTGGAGTTTAAAATATGTGATATTGTACTACAGAGCTGAAGAAATATGACTTACTGCAGACATGGATACAATGTAAGAAATTCATTTGGAATCAAATATGACACTAAGATTGTGAACAATCTGCTTCAGTAGCCAGGAAGGGTGTATGGAGTTAATAGCTAAGGAATAGAGACCCATTTTCAATTTTGTGCTTTGTTAAAAGTTAAAGAAACAATCAGATATTTTACAAATGTTGAGGTCAGGAGAGATGTTGAAGCAAAGCTGGATTTCCTCTGTTGAAACTAATATGACTTGAATTTAATAACCTTGCTAATGGGCAACATAAGAAACAGAAGAGTACATGTACAGATCTCTGAGGAACCGAAGAGGCAATGCTGGAAACATGAAAAGAAACATCACTGGTGACTGAATACAATTGGGTAGACAAGAATGTAACTTGATGACTAGATCCCAGCTGTGTGACAGGAAAGGCACTGGTGGAAAATAAAATGTTCAACAGTATCAAAGAATGCACGGATTGGTTGAAAAGGAAAAGATAGGCACAGAAAACAACAGCTCATTTGTACAGTTATATCAATTATAAAAACTTACATGGGTGTACTTATGTAGCACCTAATTTGGAAAATGTATTTAGAAACCACATCTGCCTGATATTCGCTGCTGAAGGCTGTAGTTAATTAAAGGCGGCATATTCATTTGTCCAAATAACTGAAATATCATTCACACTGCATCTAATATATTTGGTTGGCCCCAGACTGGTGAAGAGTGTTAATGAAGTAAAAATTTGAGCTTCAAGCTCAGCGAATTCACTTCAATTATTCATGCAATAAAATGAAGTAACCAAAATATTTTTATTAGAAGAGGGAAAATCTTGTCTTTTGACTAAACTACCATCTTCATGTTTAAGGTTAAATTCTCTTAAAAAATATTTCTTACCTTAGCCCGGCCTTCCTTCAAATGTTCTCTGCTATAAGCTAAGGTCAAAGAAAGGAATTTTAGTTTACCAGGCCTGCAAATAAATGTATCAGCATAAAAGCTAACCTTTCAAGAAAAAAATAAACAATGGACATCTGTAACAGAAATCTCGAGCCAGTGCCTTGCGCTTGATTTCCTTACTTAAAGAAGGGTGTATGTGGGAATTGTGGGAAACAAATTTATTACTTGGGCAACATTAGAGACAGAAAGGTATAAGTACAGATCTCTGAGGAACAAGAGACAATGCTGAAAACACAGAAAGAAACTCATCCCTGGTGGCTGAATACAACGGGATAGACAAGAATGTAACTTGATGACTAGATCTCAGCTGAGTGACAGGAAAGGCACTGGAGGAAAATACATGAAGTGTTCTTCCCATGAGGAAAAATTGAGTTAAAAGTGCTTATATACTTTGTGGATTCAAAGAATGTGAAATGGTATCATTGAAAAATATTAAGATTCTGAGAGGACTTCCTAAACACTGTAATAAACACTATGAGGATATTTCCTTTAAAAGTGGAGTCCACAACGAGAGGATATAATCTCAGACAAAGGGTCAACTAATTAAGGTTGAAACAAAGAGATTATTCATCAGGAAATTTCTAAATATTTGGACTTTTGAGGACTTTGAATACTGAAGTCAATAACCAATAATTTTTAGATGACAAGACATGAACTACAATAAATCAAAAGATTTGGAAATGCGAGGAAAAGTGAAGTTGAGGCCATGAACCAGAACACGTGTGTAAAACTGTAATGTTCATTTATGCCCTTTTCCATGAAATATCTCTTACAACTTTCTTCTTAAGATCATAATGACATACACAGCTGTTTTTGCATAGACCCTTCAGACTTGTTATTTAAGAACACATCTCTTTAAAAATAATTACCATTCAAACTAATTTTTCACTGTGTATAGATGTCAATCACCATTTGGACATAGGTTTTCAGATGCATCTACATGAATAAGCCACCTGGTAAAAGAAGGAAATAAAGTCAAATTCAATATCATTACTTAATCAGACCACAAAATCTGCACACCCATTTATAAAACATGCCTACTGTACCTGAATCTAACATTTAAATTCCCTACATGATAGTTTAGATTTCAAAGGTAAAATTTCACAAACCATAAACTCTGGAATCTCCCATGGCTGTGAAAGACGACTATAACTACAAGCCTCCTTTTTTCCATGTCAAAAGACTGTGTGTAAATGTGCCAAAACATACACATACAGGATTTCAAATAAAGGTGATCCGTTTATGTAGACATAAAACATCTAATGTCAATTAATTATCCACCATGAAAAATAGAAGCATTGGTAAGAATGAGGGAAAAGAATAAGCTACAGCAAGATAGTTTCTGATAAATGGGAAGTTCAGTATCATAACTAGAGCTCTAATCATTGTTGTAAAGGTCATGAACTAACAGTCAACATGCATTCAACAGTTGTATGAATGAAGTATCATGGACCTAGCTTTTTAAAAAAAATTTGGCAGCTTAGTTAAGGGATCAGCATACCAGTGAAATTTCCAACTCTACCTTTCACATCCACCAGAGGGCAGATGGGCTTTAGTTTTATATTACACATGAAAAGCTCCCTTCCTCTACAGAACTGTATACTATAAAAGAAGACTAAATAGGCCCTTTAGTCACTGATATTCCACTGAGAGCAGTACTTATACCAAAGAGGGAATGTAAACAATTAACTTTGTCTGCCAGGCATCTTGGTCTGCTACCACAGTAGAAGCTACTTGCTCTGGGAATACCCAATATAAGCACTCCTAGGGCAAGAACCCTCCAGAGATTACCCTGGGACTTGTATCTTTCTGACCATACTTATTGTACAAATCATATTGAATTGTAAGCATGACAAAAGTCGGGAATTGCACATCTGGAGTGACTTACTGGTTTTCACCCTAAGAAATCTCTCCAGTTCTACAATACAGAAAAAGACATGCCATAGGCAAAGTAACTTCAGATCAACTGTGGGTAACTCTTGCTTTAGGGCGAGGATTGATAACGTGAAGCCTAATCTCAGGAGTAGAACAGATATGTGGTAAATTATCAGGATCCCTTGTGATGCTATGTAACATCAAGGTAGCTCAAAAATATCTGCAGCAACTTGGATTTCCAAAGTACCTCTCTCTCATTATCCCTCAAAATTAGTAGTCTGCTAATCTACTACAATCATTTTTTTGTTGTTTTGAAAGCTGTTGATTATGTCACTAAAATATACTAATTAAACATCAAAGGATCAACATTTAAAAAAATGATATGAAGTAAAATGATTTCCTAGCTCCCCTCCCGGCCAGTTAGCCAGAAAAGAACAGATGAACATATCCATTAAGACCATGCTGTTGCATGTGGAATCACTGCAATGGATCACCACACATGCCCAGCCAATGACAAGTAAGTGTTAGGGGAGGGGAGGTGGGTGGTGTAATAGTTTCTTTTGTGCTTCCAGCTTAGTCTTCTTTCAAAGGGCTGTATTTGATCATTTGCAATTAAATACGGTGCTGCATTTTTTTGCAATCCTCACTTACGTAAATTAGCCCCAAAGTTACTACAGGTTGGATACCCCTTATTCAAAATTCTTTTTTTTTCTTGAGTGCTGATATCACAAATGCAAAATTCCACAAGACACTGGGAACGTTCTCAAGTAATACACACATCTTTGCACAGCAAACAGTCCTGACAAGTGTCCTCACATATGTAATGAACAGATGTTAATGAAAAATATAAAAACACGGCAATAAAGAGAAAAATGAAGATCTCAATTGTGTATTGTCAACGTTGGAATGAACATACGCTGCTCATGAAACAAGATCTATCATAGCAAACTGAACATTGAGGGTAATTGTGAATATTCAGCAAGTTGGTAGCAGAACTTAAAGAAAAGGCATGGCATTAAATTTTTGAAGCGTCGCTGATGAAAATCTAATACAAGAACAAGTCTAGAGTGCTGCTTATCTTTTATCTTAGATAAAACCTTTAAAAAAGTTAGTGTTCTGTAACCTTTTAATCACAACACGGCATTATAGGTGGAAACTGCCGCTGTGTGTTGTTCAACAGCTGATTCGTGTATTCTCCTGATGCTGCTTTTGTTAACCCGGCACATATTATATTTTCATTATATTAATGGTATGTAATAATTTTGGTTGTTAAGTACATATGTGTGATGAAGAAGTGTAAGATAAAGACTGCTTACCAGTAACACATAAATTCAGTCAGAAATGATAGCAACCAAGTTATTTCATTAACTATTACAAATCCAAAATACTTCCAGCTCCAAGCATTTCAGATAAAGGGGTACTCAACTGTATTATCTTAAAATGCTGAATGCCTTCAGGTTCAAAGACTGAGTTTTATGTTTTAGTCTCCCAGTATCTTACAAACCCTCTAACCAACATATTTCCCATTTCCTTAACAGAAAAAAATTTAATTGCTTTTGACAAATTTTGTGCTCATACTTCCTGGTGAATAAGTTAATGCAAACTGTTTACAAATGAAACATGCTTACCAAACTGCTCTCTAGTTGTCATTATGATAGAGAAGAATGTATCAAATAGGCAATAACTGAATATTTTTCTTCACTGAACTGATAGCAGTTTTGATAAAAGGAAACCTCTAACTCCAGCTTTGCCTTCAGACAAAGCCCAAGGCTGCATTTAGGACCTCAGCTGCAGTCATCTTTCAGACCTCAATGCCCATCTTTGGAATGCAAAGGTTCAGATCAACAGGCTCTCGACATACAACCCATATAGATGCAAGCATGCAGGGGCGGATGCAGCATTTCCAGGAAGCCAGTTGATTCATTCTGAAGCATGAAAGACAGTGTCCTTGAAGAACAAGTAGATGACATTCAACCACCTCATTGCTCAGCTGATTCAAGATCTAGACCATAAACATCTGCTCGTCTGACACTCTCCACATATCATTTAACTTACTGAATATTTCCAACTGATGGTGTTTATTTCAGCAATATTTTCATATTTTTCTCTGCAGAAATTGATCATTTTTGGAGCATGTGTAATGGTTAAATCTATGTGTTAACATGTAGGAAGATGATGTGGTGCTAGATGGCACTCTTGTTCCAGTTTCTCCACAAGTAAAATTCACAAATTTACTTCAATCGACAGTAATTCAAATCTTTTGAAACCAAGAGGGCATACATGAACACTCTTGTTTGACAATACTTTATTAAAATTGGAATTCTCAGTATGGTAACTCAGTGGAACATTGACAATCAGCATTAAGGATGTAACTAGTAGAGTGGATAGGGGAGAACCAGTGGATGTGGTATATTTGGATTTTTAAAAGGCTTTAGACAAGGTCCCACACAGGAGATTAGTGTGCAAACTTAAAGCACACGGTATTGGGGGTAAAGTATTGATGTGGATAGAGAATTGGTTAGCAGACAGGAAGCAAAGAGTGGGAATAAACAGGACCTTTTCAGAATGGCAGGCAGTGACTAGTGGGGTACTGCAAGGCTCAGTGCTGGGACCCCAGTTGTTTACAATATATATTAATGACTTGGATGAGGGAATTAAATGCAGCATCTCCAAGTTTGCGGATGACACGAAGCTGGGTGGCAGTGTTAGCTGTGAGGAGGATGCAGGGTGACTTGGATAGGTTGGGTGAGAGGGCAAATTCATGGCAGATGCAATTTAATGTGGATAAATGTGAAGTTATTCACTTTGGTGGCAGAAATAGGAAAACAGATTTCTATCTGAATGGTGGCCAATTAGGAAAAGGGGAGGTGCAACGAGACCTGGGTGTCATTATACACCAGTCATTGAAAGTGGGCATGCAGGTACAGCAGGCGGTGAAAAAGGCAAATGGTATGCTGGCATTCATAGCAAGAGGATTCGAGTACAGGAGCAGGGAGGTACTACTGCAGTTGTACAAGGCCTTGGTGAGACCACACCTGGAGTATTGTGTGCAGTTTTGGTCCCCTAATCTGAGGAAAGACATCCTTGCCATAGAGGGAGTACAAAGAAGGTTCACCAGATTGAATCCTGGGATGGCAGGACTTTCATATGATGAAAGACTGGATCGACTAGGCTTGTACTTGTTGGAATTTAGAAGATTGAGGGGGGATCTGATTGAAATGTATAAAATCCTAAAGGGATTGGACAGGCTAAATGCAGGAAGATTGTTCCCGATGTTGGGGAAGTCCAGAACGAGGGGTCACAGTTTGAGGATAAAGGGGAAGCCTTTTAGGACCGAGATTAGGAAAAACTTCTTCACACAGAGAGTGGTGAATCTGTGGAATTCTCTGCCACAGGAAACAGTTGAGGCCAGTTCATTGGCTATATTTAAGAGGGAGTTAGATATGGCCCTTGTGGCCAAAGGGATCAGGGGGTATGGAGGGAAGGCTGGTGCAGGGTTCTGAATTGGATGATCATAATAAATGGTGGTGCAGACTCGAAGGGCCGAATGGCCTACTGCTGCACCTGTTTTCTATGTTTCTAAGTAACAATCTGAAAACACGTGTAAAGTGCCTTCAAGCGTAGCTTAAGAAACATAACATTAAATAAGCAGGAACACAACAACCTTGCTTTCAACAAATTCTCAGCATTTGTTTTGCAGTTTCATTCCTATTTGAACTCAAGATAACACTCCCTCACACCCAAATTATGTTTCCATACTGATTCATCTCATAGAATCTGCATTCTATGCTGCTGAGATTCTGACATCAGGTGCTCAAAAAATTCTATTGTCATCTCATGGGATCAGCAGTGTAAACACATGTGGAGTCAACGGAAACAAGCAAGTCCCTGACCCCAGTACTACAGGCAGGTGTGTGGCCAGGAGCTGATCAGGTGTGATCAAAACATGAGCAGGTGTGCCAAGTGGGTCTATGAAAGGCTACAATGAACAAAGGATTGAAGATGCAGCATAAACTCAGGTAGCTAGTTGGGAAAGTCATTCTTACATACAGACACACCAGACATGGGAGGCTCACTAAATAGAATAGATATTGCTAACTCAAACAATATATTTTCTTCCAACTCTGCTTAAGATGTGTTTGTCACTTTTTTTATTTCAAAAAGATAATTCTGCAATCTATGGAAAACTAAAACTAATGAAACCTATTGAGATGACTTTGAATTAATCCCATTTGTTATTTAATATTTTATTAATTTCCTTGCTCCAGGTGGATCCTTGGTTCCATACTCTTTCCACATTTTGATTGATTTTTCCCTCATGATGACAAATACAGAAGTATTTAATACTTTTACAATTTTTCTGGCATTCCTTGGAATTACCATCCCTAAAACTTTACAATTTACACATTTTAGAAGCTGTTATGATCTGTATTCAGTCTCTTTCAGTGGGATATTTTCAATTACCATAAGATGATAAGACATGGAAGCAGTAGGCCATTCAGCCCATCGACTCTGCTCTGCCATTCATTCTGGTTATTCTTCCCCCTCAACCCCGTTCTCCTGCCTTCTCTTTGTAACTTTTGATCAATTTAGAACCTGTTTTAAATATACTAATGACATTGCCTCCACGGAGGTCTGAGGCAATGAATTCCACAGATGCACCACCTTCTGGCAAAAGAAATTCCTCCTCATCCTTTTATTCTGCAGCCATGTCCTGTAGTCATATACCCTCCCATTACTGTAAACATCACCTACATATCCACTCAATCCACACCTTTCAATATCCAGTAGGTTTCAATGAGAGGCCCCCACTGTTCCCCACCACCCTTCTAAACTTCCGCAAGTATGGGTCCAGAGCCATCAACGCTCCTAAATTAATCCATTTCATCCCCAGGATCATTCTCATAAATCTCCTCTGGGCCTCCTTCAATTTGGGGCCCAAAAATCCCCAAATATTCTTAAAACCCTCTCCTCCACACGGTGGTAGAAGCACAACTTTTCAATATTTACAATTACACAGATAGATTGACATACAATGAGTAAAGCACTTCAAATCAGATTAATCATGATCTCTTGCTCCTTACCCACACGCATCATGGAAGCTAATATCTTTCCTGTTACAGCCTTTCATAACTATATCAGCATTCTTGCTCCAAGTTCTGTTACTAGCAGCTCTGTTCTTCTGTGATTGTCCAGCCTGTACCTCAACAGAAACAGTGTCCTGTCCCAAAACATGATATTGTTAAATATACATTTACTGATATTAAAAATCACTGTAAACTGCACAATACTGAGGGAAAATGAGAAAAACTATTAAAAAGCCTGCACCACTCACTACAGAAAATTACTTGGCCATCTAGATAAAATCAGTAAAATTAAGCTTGATTTTTTTCTGTGTTCAAAAGTTGTGCATTCTTCATAAATATAGGCATATCTGAGTTTTCCCATATCTTCTTTTAACATTTATACCCCATGGTTATGTTGAAGAAAGTAAATGGCTGAACAAAATATTTCATGCCATGGTGTAAACTATTCACATGCAGACACTGAAGAAATTTCTTAAACGTATGGAATTTGCTTTCAGAAATCAAAGCCTTTTCATCTTCTCGGTATACAATTTGATAGAAACAAAGCAGTTATAGGGTATAGCAGTTATATTATTATATGCAATATCAAGTATTGCATCTATTTAAATATAGGCTTCTCATCTCCGAAAATTGGATTTGTTCCAGCCAACAAATATAGGGAAAAGACAAGACATAGGATCACTGCTACGTGAATCGGTAAGAAAATAGCAAATGCAAATGAGGCAAAAGTACCTATCCTACCCCGGACCAAACGAGTGTTTTTTTTAACCGATTAAGTCCAAATTCATTATGGTAATGTTTCAAGCATTGTACTGGGAAAACATTAAAATAACCAGTTCCCATAGCATCAAAATGACCTATGTTCACGGGCGATTCTGAACTACTTTGAAGTAGCCCAGAATATACTGAGTGCACAATATCTCTTTTGATATCGCTACGATTAAGCCCGAGGTGTAGGACACTGGGATGAAGATGGACACAGCAGGGCATTCCCGACGAACAGTGTCGTGACCTGGCAATGAATGGCGGCGGTAGGAGAATCAAGCCGCCCAGTGTTTGACAGTGCCGAGTAGCGGCGAGTGGAGGGTCGGAAGGACGCAGTGCGAATTACTGTCAGAGCAAGTGGCGCGCAACGCTTGGCGCCCATTGACAGCGAGAGAGAGAGAGAGAGGGAGAGAGGGGGAGAGAGAGAGAGAGAGAGAGAAAGAGGAAGGGAGGGAGGGCGCGAAAGGGCCACCGTGACGACAACCATATTGAAATGGCGGGCTGGCTGAAGCATGCAAGCTGCCGACTCCTGGGACACCGACTGAACAGCGGCCAAGACCAACGGACTTCGCCACGGGATTCCGGAGGGGCAGATCGTCTGCGCGCCCTTCTTTTATTTTCATAAATTAAAAATAGCGTTGGATTTTTTTTAATCTCCTCTCCGCCCCACCAGCTCTTCTCTACGTACGCTGTGCGAGAGAAGAAAGAGTGGGGGAAAAGCAGAAGGTAACGCGGCCGTGGGTTGGCAGGGTCAGGCTCCGTGCTGCCCCTCAGTGAGAGGGAGAAAGAACACATTCACCGCCAAGATGGCGCCGGCGCCTTGCTCCAACCGCCGACATTTTGTCTCCGCCATCCGCCGCAAGATATACCTTCGCTTCAACTGCTTAACGCCTACATTTACCTAAAAAAACACTGAGCGCGCGGCGACCTCGTTCGGGCCCACCCAGCAAATCCTCCATGCAACATGATGTTTTTCCCTTATATTTTTTTAAATAATTTTCGGAGCGGCCTGAACCTCGAACCCAGAGCGGAGCCCTTTCCCAGAAGTTTGATCGCTTGAGGCCTAACTGCGGCCTCCTCGAGGCCTACTGGCCGCCATTAACTCCCACGGCGGGGCTCGGGCTGAGACGCCAGTGCCGCCTCGCCGTTCGCGCCCGGGAGAACGGCCGCATGTCCGGAGGGAGGCGGTCGGGAGCCCGGAGCGGCGCCTTTACCTTTACCTGGTGAGTGTGTTGGGCGGGCGGAGGCCGATTTCGGTTCGTTTCGACTCCTTCCTGGGCTTGGTTTAGGCTCAGCCTTTCCTGGCTGGGCCGAGCGCTGGCGGGTCGGGTCGGGCCTAGCCCTGCCAATCAGGCTTTGTTGTTTGATGGCTGCGGGGAGGAGGAGGAGGGGCTGACTACTCGGCTCTTCGCTGCCGCCGCCGCCGCCGTCGTAATACGTAACGTCAGAGTCTAACCCCTAGGAAAATGCGGAAGAAGCAAGTGCTGTCAGGCCAGAAGCGGGAGAGCAACCAAAGCCCTCCCAGGTTTAACGCCCTAATAATGGGTTCCCGCGAAACTAGACTCGTCACTCGGCCGGGATCTCTTGCAAGCTCCTTGAGGGTTTAAATTTAGTTTATTTTCTCTCTGCGGCTTGTAATCAGTGTGCTCTGACCTCAGTCAGGACACGGCGATCGGAGGCCAGACTTCGAGTGGAAGGGTTGCCCGTTGTGCCAGGCCGCCCGAGCGATTGGACAGTCTCAAAGGGCGAGAAAAGAAGATGACTGCCATTTACTCCAAGGTGGCCGGGGAAAATAATGCTCCTGGCCCCTGTGTTGAAGGCGCTGGCGCTTAAAACGTTCTGAATTGTTCACAGTAATTGGATTGAGTCTCATTATTCCCAACCCGACCCCGCCATTTTCCCCTCTCGGGCTACCATTTTACCATAATAAAAATCTTTTAAGTTTTTCGATTTTGTATCTAGTTGTTCAGGGGTGATGTGCAGAGCAGACAGTACCACACCACCCCTCCCCAGAAAAAAAAGTAAATGAATATTTGATTTGCACCAAGCAACGCTCACGCTTTTCCTCTGAACATCTCAGGCCAGGATTGTTTTTCTCGTAGAGATTTTCGTTAATATGGGGCGATGGCGTTAAAGACAAGGGGATTGAATTTGCTGCATGTTCTTGTAGTTTGAATTCTTGAGTTTAATAGACCACATCTGTTTTTCGAACGTTGGCTGGGGGGGGGGAGGGGGGTGGTGCCTGGGCGAAGAGTTGATTGGAGATCACTTTCCCCTCACTGAAGCCGTGAATGGAAACTTGAGGGTAGGTATGTTTGTATTTGTTGAAGGAGATGCTGTACTGTAAAGCATTTATAGTTTATATATGTACAATAGCCCCTCCCAGCAGCTCGCTACACAGACATCACCCGCTGCATCTGCCATTCACTTCTGCACTAGTGGTTCCTATAATGACTTCAGCTTCCAGCACTAGTGTACCTGGTTATCTCCCTCCAGTAGCTGTCTCCAATCTTCATATCTGCACCTCGCTTTTTCTTTGCAACCTCTATCATCCATCTGCCACTCTCCCAGCCCCACCTCCTTTACCTAGCACAATCTTACTGCTTTTTTTATATATATCTTTCACTCCTCAGTCCACCAATCACTTTGGACTGGTGTCTCACCCACTCTCCTTCAGTTCATTATAATTTCCCACCAGATTGTTGTGTAATAATATGATCAGAGAAATGTTAACTGGCAAGAAATTCTGACATGCATGGTAAATTGTTCCCTTATTAAGTTAGGGTTAAGCGGGTTTTTCAGGTGTTGCTAGGGTGGCGTGTTTCCAAGGGCTGACTCCACACTGTAAAGATAACTAAAAAATGTGTTGGGAATCTGAAAAGGCAGAACACAGCACTTGTTGGGAAAGAAAACTTAATATTTCATGTTGATCTTTGCAACAAAAATAGTTAGGAATAAAGAGGTTTTTATCACCCAGATAAATGTAAAGTATTTTGGTCCTGGGTGAAAGACTTTGGTGTATTGAATAATTCTATCAGGAGTGGAAATTGGTGAAGATGGAGTGAACTTGAGAATCTTAGAACCAAAAGTCTTTTCAAAAGGAAGGAGGGGGATCTACAAATGGAGATGTTAGTAATTGTTAAATGTAGAGTGTGGAAGGCAAACAGGGAATGCTATCAGCTTCTAGAAATGGGAAGAATCTGCTTATAAAATTGTGGAAAATGGGAAGGTCAATTAGTCAACTTGTAGTGAAGGGGAATCGATAATTTAGGAAATGTGATGAAAACAGAACCTGAAAGTGTAGAAAAGTTGGAAGGTGATGTGTTTTTGAGTTTGGAGATGAGCCAGTGGAAATTAGCAGTAAAAGACCATTTTCCATCCCTTGTCCTTCACACCCTGTAGTACTGCTCTTAAAGAAAACCTTGCACTATATATTCTGTAAAGCCTTCTCAGAACCTCTTGAGTTCTTATTGGTGCAATAAGCTCACCAAAAAGAGAAAAATTGACTTAGGCCTATTTTAGGTATCAGATAAACTTCTTGCATTTATTGGAGTCTGGGAAGCAGAATGAGGCAAAGAGGAAATTAAATATGTGGGTAGGTAATTATCAATACAAATATTCTGGAGTATTCTTCTGGAATTACAGCCCAATAATATTGGAAGGTGCTAATTCAATTTTATTTTTGCTGAAAGTAGTTGTGTATTTATTAAACTCAAATTTATCTCCTTTGTACTTGAAACACTGAAGATATAATAATAGTAGGGAATTTACTCTGATTTTGACAGATGAAGTTTTGTTGGGTATAAAAGCACCAAAAGATTGAATAAACCAGATAAAAATCTACTAGCAAAAGAGAGTCAAAAGGCTTCATTTGAAAACAGCTTGTGGAGAATTGTTTCCATGGGTGGAAGTGGGTTTGCATGGGGAATATAATGATTAGAAATACAGGATATATGGTTTGTATTGGTGTTGGTGATTCTGACTCGCATTAAAGAGTTCACAGGATTTGGCAAGTTTGACAGTTTGAGACTTGATAATAAATTGAAAGGACAGGGTCTGTGAATACATTATTGCGGAGATTAAGGAAGCCTGGAGTTGGGAAGGGGGACAATTTAAGGTGCTAGAAAAAAAGGATGAATGTGTAGATTTCCATGATATTGCTGTATATGACAAAACTTTGGCAAGGAATAATGTGCTACTATTTGTGAGCTGGTATACCAATGCATTCTTCCAGAATGAGGTAATTTGAATAAATATGTATATTGAAAAAAGTTTTAGAGGGAGCCTGAATGCTGATCTTTTGATTATACCTGTATATATTTATGAGAGAGTTGGTGAGAGAATATGGGAGTTGCCACTCATACATGAGCGGTTATAAATAATTCAAAGAACTTCTGGATATTGTCAATAGTGACATGGAACATGTAGAAATCTAGGAAGTTGAGTAAATCAAATAACAATTTCCCAAGCCTCACTATTGTAATTAAAGATAAAATTCAGGCAGTTGCTGCACAAATATTTTGGTCCATCCTATCCCATTTCTCTACAAAGTTTGTTACACTGGTTTTTTACCCTGCAGATTGACATTGAGACCCAGAAAGGTGTGAACTTAAGCTTCATTCAAGTATACATGAATTTTTAACAGCATCGTCAGTCTTAGACATGACTTTACCAATTATTTTGTAATGAAACTTCAATTTTACATTTGAGTCTCAATTTTCTTGCAGAAGTTATTAGAGATCAAACAAAAATATTTTACTTTATTCTCTTTTGTCTGTTCACACTTTCTTCCAAGAGAGGGGATGCATTTTGTGAAGAAAAATTGCTGCGAACTTTTTTAAAAATTAAGGAAAATTGCTGAACAGAGGAGATGTGGGGTTAAAATGCTTAGTTCCCAGAAAGTGGCAATACAAGTAAATAGGGTGGTGAAGAAGACGTATGGCAATTTTACTTTCATAAGCCAGTATATGCTGGTTATCCATCATGTCTGACAATGACAGGTACCTCTGCAGGAGAGCTTTGAAAGTGGAAAAGCTGTTGTAGTGGAGCAGCTTCATTCTCTCAAACCTCCGAAATCTGGGTCCAGTGGTATGAACAAGCGTCAAACTGAGGTCTTCCTTGGTTGCAGTGGATGACTGTGACTTCTTCTGTGTCTTGCCATGCCCTTCGCTCTTCACGGAGTGCTGCAGTCCCACCTTCATAGCCATTGGCTCTCACTGTAAATCTCACCCACCCAGTCTGCTGGAACTGACTTTGCACGCTCTTAGCGGAAAGTGAGGCTGCGGGCTCACCTGGTTTAGCCTGCCTGTCAAATCAGTGTACCATGGTGTGGCTGCTGTCATGTGCCAACATCTACTTGGAGCCACATGTGAGCTGTGTCCTGTGGGGACCAAAGGTGAGTGAGTTACCCCAGAATGGACGTGACTAGCCTCTACACCAGAGGTGCTTCCTATACCTTTGGACACCCCATGCACCCCAGTCGGTTACCTGAGGTTGGTTACCTGAAATAAGTAGCAATGCAGTTAACTTCCCAATGTATCTTCCTCAACAAACAGATCAGTAATGATTCATGGCACTATCTATAGTCTCCCTCGATATCCACTCTTACCTTTGTTCTCTCCAGCCCTCCCATTTCTGCAACTTGAAAACAGATTTGTTTCGAATATGAGTTCTGAAGAAAGATTAATATTTTGATACATTGTGAAATCCCTTATGTATATTCAAGAATGCTATAGCAGGTCATTATTAAGTCAATTTAAATATTGAACCTGCATGTTGAAATCACCCACAACCATTGTAACATTGCCATTTTTACATGCTGTTTCTATCTCCAGATGCAATTTGTACCACATCCTGGCTACTGTCCAGAGGTCTGCATATATCATTTTACAAGACCTCTTCAGCTTTTACTCTTCACGCCATCCCTCCCCCCCCCCCCCGAAAATGTCTTGTTGATCCATTACATGATTCATACATCTTCAGTAATAGTTTTTGCTTCTTTTCCCATATGATCTCCCGGATACCCATTGGTCCACTTTTTTCAGGAGTTGTCAAATAATAGCTTTACTTCTCCACGATCATACTTGATTCCAGAATTGATATTGCTGTCTAGTGCCAACTCTCTAGACACCTCCTCCTACTTGCTCCTCGAACAAGACCCCACTAAGGGACGCAGGCCATCATGCCCCACTGAGCTCATATTGGCTTACCTTGACTCTGTTTTATTCCCCCCCCCCCCGTTCACTCCCTTCCTACCTACATCTGTGACACCTCTCACACTCTTGATCTTTTCAAGGATTTCAAATTCCCTGGCCCCCATCATCTCATTTTTACTATGGATGTCCAGTCCCTATACACCTCCATCTTCCACTAGGAAGGCCTTAAAGCTCTCAGTTGTTTTCTGGACGTTATGTTAACCAGTTCTTTTCCACCACCACCCCCCTCTGCCTAGCAGTACTTGTTCTCGCTCTCAATAATTTCTCCTTTGGCTCTTCCCACTTCCTTCAAACAAAAGGGGTAAACATAGGCACTTGCATGGGTCCCAGCTATGCCTGCCTGTTTGTCAGCTATGTGGAACAGTCTATATTCCAAGCCCACACTGATGACTGTCCTACACTATATCAACGACTGCATCGGGTCTGCTTCCTGCACACGCACTGAACTCATCAACTTCATCCACTTTGCCTGCAACTTCCACCATGCCCTCAAATTCATCTGGTCCATTTCTGACACCTCCCTTCCCTCTCTTGATCTCACTGTCCATCTCTGGAGACAGCTTATTCATCAGTATCTATTACAAACCCATGGATTCTCACAGCTACCTAGACTACACCTCGTCCCACCCTACTACTTGTAAAAATGTCAACCCCTTTTCTCAATTCTGCCGCATCTGCTCTCAGGCTTTTCATTCCAGAATGAAGGAGATATCTTCCTTTTTCAAAGAGAGGGGCTTTCCTTCCTCCACCCTCAACTGCATCTCTTCTATTTCATGCACATCTGCTCTTACCCATCCTCCTGCCACCCTACTGGGATAGGGTTCATTTTGTCCTCACCTACCACCCTACCAGCTTCCACGTCCAGCACATAATTCTCTGAAACTTCCACCACCTCCAATGGGATCCCACCACCAAGCACTTCTTCTTCTTCCCCCCTCCCACCCTCTCACATTCTGCTTTCCACAGGAATCGCTTCCTACGTGACTCCCTTATCCATTTATCCCTCCCCACTGATCTCCCTCCTGGCACTTATCCTTGCAATCAGAACAAGTGTTCACCTGCCCCTACATCTCCCCCCTCACTACCATCCAGGGCCCTAAACAATCCTTCCAGGTGAGGTGACACTTCACCTGTGAGTCTTTTGGGGTCATTTACTGTGTTCAGTGCTCCCGCTGTGGCCTGTACATCAGTGAGACCCGATGTAGATTGGGAGACCACTTCACTGAACATCTATGCTCCTTCTGCCAGAACAAGCGGGATCGCCCAATGGCCACCCATTTTAATTCCACCTCCCATTCCCATTTTGATATATCCATCCATGGCCTCCTTCACTGTTGTGATGAGGCCACACTTATTGGAGGAACAACACCTTATATTCCGTTTGGGGAGCCTCCAACCTGATGGCATGAACATTGATATCTCAAACTTCCAGTGATGCCCTCCAACCCCCACCCCCTCCATTTCCCATCACCTTAGCTTGCCAACCAACTTCCCAGCTCTTTACTTCATTCCTCCTCTTCCAGGTTTCATCTATTACTTGGTGTTTCTCTCACTCCTCCCCCCGCCTTTTAAATCTACTCAGCTTTTTCCCCAGTCCTGCTGAAGGGTCTCCGCCCAAATCATCAACTGTGCTCTTTTCCATTGATGCTGCCTGGTCTGCTGAGTTCCTCCAACATTTTGTTTGTGTTTCTCAGATTTCCAGCATCTGCAGATTATCTCTTGTTTGTGGTTTGATTGCTACCTAGACATCCTTTTGGATGAAACAGCTGAAAACAGTTGTCACATTAAAAACCACGTGCAATGACATAGAACGTACTGCATGAAATAGACCATTTAATTCAATAAAGCTATACAAATGATAAAATCTTCTTGGGCTTCTAGCTGGGCATAGGTAGCAATTTTAACCAATGTCTCAATGACAAACTCTGTTACCTTCCTCATGATGCTTGGGAATATCTAGGTCATGGGGTAGGGATAATGCCCTTGCCCTGGCATCTCAGAAGAGAAACTAAACAACAAAGAAGCCTTGTCTTTTCTTTACGCAATGATTCAAAATGATGAATATTGCAGTGAACTCCCCATAGAGGTAATTGGAAAAAGAATCTAGTGCTTTCACTGTGCATGTGACAAGTAAACTCTTCTCCGGTTTCTCGCCAGGTAGACATAGCAATTTTAACTAATGTTTTGATGACAAATTACCATCTTCATCTGGGATGATGCCTAGATTCTCCTTTCATGTGTTCTTTTTATGTACCTCAACAATTCAAGGTAGTGAATTATGAGAGGAGAATGTGGATATGATAGTGAAATAGAGGATCAACCATGATCAAATTGAATGGTAGAACATACTGCTGTATCAGTGTAGTTACTGTACCTAAATTTCACATTCAAATGACTCCATAAAAGTGTTGATCTTTCATGTATTCCTCCAAGTTTTGTTTTCCTCCACATGGTATAGTCTTGTTATCCAGTAATAACTACCTAAAATTTCAGATCTTTGTTTAGTATTTCTTGGTAAGTATAAATTCCCAATTTTAGTATCTGTTCTTGTAAACCTTCTACCCCTTTCTTCCTTAAATGCTCTGTAGCTTCCCTTCAAATACAATATCATAGTCACATCAACTATTATCATGTGGTGCCCAATTCTACATGTACACTCTTGTATCTAGATAACATTTTCAAAGTGTTAACAATATTTTATTGACAATCTGCAGTTTTTGTTCTCCAAAGTAGAAACATTCACCTTTTCAATGAAAAACTTCCATAACATTGAAGAATCCAATTAGATAATGCCTCTATTTTCAATAAAATGCCCACTATCAATGCTTTTCTGTTGGTTCAACCTTAATTCTATTACCATCTTCCAAATCTTTGATGCACCACCTTATCTAGTGCCCATAAATCATTTATGTAACAACAAGCAATTAACTTAACATTGATTTTACAAAGCTTCAGTGTTTTTGAATTGTGTCTCTCCAATAATAAACTCAAATGATTCATTTGTGTTTTATTTGGGTTATTAAGATATTAGGGATGTGTCCTGAGATTGTAAACAGTTTTATCAATGATTGTTATCTGTTGAAATTAATTCAGCCATTAAATGCCATAAGACATAGGAGCAGAATTAGGCCATTTGGCCAATGGACTCTGCTCCACCATGGATGATTTATTATCCCTTCCAACCCCATTCTCGTATTCTTTGACACCTTTACCAATTAAGAACCTGTCAAACTCTGCCTGAAATATACCCAATGTCTTGGCCTCCACAGTTGTCTTTTGCAATGAATTCCACAGTTTTCAGCACCCTCTAGCTGAAGAAATTCCTTTTCATCCCTGTTGTAAAGGCACATTCTTATATTCTGAGGCTGTGCCTCTGGTTTCCGCCGCCCCCCCCCCCCCCATTACAGGAGACATCCTCTTCGTGTTCACTCTATCTAGACTTTTGAATATGACAGGCCATTCTTCTAAATATCAGTGAGTACAGGCCCAGAGCCAACACTCATATTCACTTCACTTCAATCCCAGGATTATTCTCATGAATCTCCTCTGGAACCTCTCCAATGCCAGCACATCCTTTCTTAAATAAGGGACTCAAAAATGCTCACAATACTCCAAGTGCAGTCTGACCAATGCCTTATAAAGCCTGAGCGTTACATCCTTGCTTTTATATTCTAGTCCTCTCAATATGAATGCTTGCATTGTATTTGCCTTCCTTGTCATTGATTTAAAGTGCCTTACTAATATCTTGAACCTCAACCCCATAATTGGCTACTGCCTTAGAGTGCTCAGGAAGATCTAAAAACAGTGTGACGAGAATACACATAGATTAAGATGTTAGCTGTCCTGTGCTGGCACCAGTGGGATCAGCAGTTGGTCTGCCACCTGTCTTCAGAAGAGAGAGAGGGAGATAAGGAAAACAATGGAGCAGCATTTGGAGATGTTAATGAAGGGACGGGAGAGAGTAACGGAAGGAGAGCTGTCAAGATCGGCTCCCCCTTTGAACCCTGAACTGTTTGAAGTGATGGACAGGCGATACCCCAGCAGGGGGATAAAAAGGGACAGGTTGGTTAAGGCAGGACACACACGACACCCCGAGGTAACGAGACCCTGGAAACGGTGCGTCTCCCACAAGCCGGTGGGAAGTTCTTGGACAGCTGATCGCGGGATCAAGCCATAGACGCTCAGGGTGGAAAGGCACGATTGGCGGGAACCTGGTGTGTGTCCACCCTTGCCTGAGTGCCGGGTTCACCGCAGAGAAACGATCGTATCTGGAAACGGAGGGGTCACGGTCGGTGACCTCAGATGACATCACAAAGGACTCGCCCGAAAGCTGACTGTGAAGGTCTGTGTGGAAGCCGTTTTGAATATTCATTCGTTTTGCTCTCTCTCTCTTTCCCCCCACTGTCCATCGCCACGGCAGCGATTACTGCGAACTGAACTGAACTAAATTGAACTGAACTTTGCGTCACTTGAAACTGGTCATTTACCCCTAGACAACGATAGAGCTTGATTGATCCTGTTATCTTAATTCTGTGCACATGTGTGTTTATCATTGCTGAACTGTTGCATTTATTATCCTTTTGATTAGAGTACTGTGTTGCTTGTTTCTTTAATAAAACTTTCTTAGTTCTAGTAATCCAGACTCCAACTGAGTGATCCATTTCTGCTGGTTTGGCAACCCAGTTACGGGGTACGTAACATAAGTGGGGTTCTCGTCCGCGATTTTGAACGCTAAATTTGGGACAGAGTAAATTGATTGGGTCAAAATTCCCGAAAGAAAGAAAAGACAAACAGCAGAAATGGAGGCTGAGGAATTTATAAAGGCGCCGACCTTGGAGGCATTAGAGGGTGCCAGGAAATCGGAATTGGTAGCTGTAGCCAAACGGTTGAATCTTGCTAAGGGGAAGTCGACAATGAGGAGAGAGGAGATACACAGAGCTATCGTAGAGCACTATGTATCTAAAGGTGTGTTTCCCCAGGGCGAGCTGGAGGTGGTGTCTATTGAAAAACCTGCTGGAGACGCGGTACAGATGCAGCTTGAAAAACTGAGACTCGAGCACGAGTTCCGGGTAAGGCAGTTGGAGCAAGAAGAGAAAGAGAGGGACAGACAGTTGGAGCGAGAAGAGAAGGAGAGAGAGTTAGAGTTAGAAAGGCAGGAGAGAGAGAGAGAGACAGTTGGAGTGAGAGGAGAAACAGAGGGAAAGGGAATTCGAGCTGGAGAAGTTAAGGATAAGGGCAGAGCAGGGGCCCGTGCCGAACCAAGGTGGCGGGTTCCGGGCGACCCAGGAGGTTAGGCTGGTTCCCCCATTTGACGATACCGACGTGGATCGGTACTTTCTCCATTTCGAAAAGGTTGCTACAAGTCAGGACTGGCCGAGGGATAAGTGGGCTGTTTTGCTTCAGAGCGTACTGAAAGGGAAAGCCCAACAAGCATACTCAGCTGTGTCCGCGGAAGATGCCCAGAGGTATGAGGTGGTGAAAGAGGCCATCCTCAGGATTTATGAGTTGGTCCCGGAGGCATACCGGCAGAGGTTCCGGAATGCGAGGAAGCAGTGGGACTGCACGTATTTAGGGTTTGCCCGTGAGATGCAGACATATTGTGAGCGTTGGTGCGCCTCGAAGGGGGTAGAGGGGGATTATGACAGACTGCTACAGCTGATCCTGATTGAGCAGTTTAAAGGTTGTGTCCCTGAGGGTATGAGACCCGACCTAGATGAGAAAGAGGCAGCCATGTTAGCCGCAACTGCTAAGTTAGTGGATGAGTATGCGTTGACGCATAAAATGAAGTTTGCCCCGAGTAAAGGCTAACAGAAGGGTAGTCAGGATGGTGGGGAGAGTCCGCCAGAAAAGTCAGAAAGTAAGCCGGGGACTAGTGAGAAGGATAAGGTAGACCGGGAGCAGTCTGGTAGGAAGTCTCCTGGGGTCCTCTGTTATAATTGCGGGAAAGTCGGACACTTTGCGTCCAGGTGCTTTGCCCCAAAGAAGGAGACGGGAAAAGGAAAAACGGCGATTTTGACTGGCTGTATCGAGCTGGTAAATGAACCGCTAGGACAGGACAGGTCTGCCAAAGTTCAGGAAGGGCGCGAGAGGTTTATCTCGGCCGGATTGGTGTCGGTGAAGGAAGGGTTAAAACCAGTTCCAGTGCGGATCTGGAGAGACACAGGAGCGTGTCAGTCACTAATACTGAAGAGTGTATTAGAGTTTAGCTCAGAGACCCAGACTGGGGAGGTCAAGGTCAAAGGTATTGTGGAAGGGACAGAGGCCGTCCCTTTGCACCAGATACACTTACGAAGCAACCTGGTCTCTGGACTAGTCACGATCGGGGTGAGGTCCGAATTACCAATGAAAGGCGTGGAAGTCTTGCTCAGTAATGACCTCGCCGGGGGAATCGTGTTCCCAGCAGTGAGATTGACAGGTCAGCCTGCCAGCATTGAGGCCCCGCCCATGGACTCACAGGTTCATCACGGGACTGCGGTAGTAAATTTAGTTGAGACGTTTCTGCCAGCCTTGTACGAGAAGGGGGTAGAAAGTGAAAAGAAGGAGTGTAGTGAAACAAGAGGTAGTGAGGGAGCTGAGACAGACTTAGCATTAGCCAGGAAAGAATTTGTGCAGGCGCAGGAGCGAGACGAAGGGCTGATGGTTTTGGCAGAGACAGCTCTCTCTGACACAGAGTTAACAAGGGAACCAGTAGGCTATTGTGTGGAGGAGGAAGTGCTAAGGAAGAAAGGTAGACCAAGTACCGTACCCGCAGATGAGGAATGGGGGGTGGTGCAAAAGAGTTATGGGGATGAGAATTTTAACCTGGCCCACAAGGTACCCCCTGGTGGACATTTTGCAGTGCTGGAGGAAACAGTTGGTGGAATCATGAAAGAGGTTTACCGGCTGCCCATGGGGGAGGATGTTATTGATTATGGCCAACGCGAACTGAGACGGTCACAGGCTTTTGATATGCTAACAAACCTAGTCGGTGTTAGCACGGAAATCAATGAAGCTAGGGTCCCCCTGATAAGAGAAAAAAACCATTTTGAAAAGATGATTATGGTATCGACCAGATGGGAGAAGGCTATTGTTTTGGCCAGCTCTGCTGATAAGGTCTCTCCCTTAATCCCCGAACAAAGTGACTCTTTAGGAGAAGTAATTAAACGCACACGTGTGTTTGATTGTCCTGAGGCGATGCAAAGAACTGGGACGTTGGGTGGTGTTTGTTACCCTAAGCTAGCCTAGCGAGCAACACCCTATAGAATGAGTAATTCAGTGACAAAAGGGCTGACGAACACAGAGGTGTGTATTGGTGATGTAATACGGCTGTCTGAAGCCAGCTTGATAGTGAACCTTGAAAAAAATGAGTTCGGCCACACGAAGGTCACTTACCTGGGAATTGTGGTGACACAGGGGCAGCTGGCAGCGATGCAAGCTAAAGTGCGGGCTATCTCTGACATCCCAACCCCGACAGACAAGAGGGCCCTCAGAAGGCTCTTGGAGATAGTGGGGTACTGTAGGAAGTTTTGCAATAACTCTGCGGTTACTACCCCTCCCCCTCCTACTAAGCCCTTGCGAGAGAAAACTAAGTCGGAATGGGACGACCCTTGTTATTGTGGTCCGGGACGAAACCAAATGAGAGGTTACATTGATCGCAATTCATCAGTGTTTTTGGCCACTATGAAGTTTGCTAAATTGGAGCCTGGTCTAAGGGATTATTAATAACACATATAAAAGGAACAGAAAATGTGATGGCTGACTGTCTGTCAGGTGTTGACAACTTCAAATTCGCTGTATTAGCCAAATAGCTGATAAAGATGTGTATTTGTGTGTATCAAATAATGTATTCATGTTTGTAATTTCTACCCCGGTAAAAATCCTTAAAGGGGGGAAGTGTGACAAGAATACAGGTAGATTAAGATGTTAGCTGTCCTGTGCTGGCACCAGTGGGATCAGCAGTTGGTCTGCCACCTGTCTTCAGAAGAGAGAGAGAGATAAGGAAAACAATGGAGCAGCATTTGGAGATGTTAATAAAGGGACGGGAGAGAGAAACGGAAGGAGAGCTGTCAAGATTGGCTCCCCCTTTGAACCCTGAACTGTTTGAAGTGATGGACAGGCGATACCCCAGCAGGAGGATAAAAAGGGACAGGTTGGTTAAGGCAGGACACACACGACACCCCGAGGTAACGAGACCCTGGAAGCGGTGCGTCTCCCACAAGCCGGTGGGAAGTTCTTGGACGGCTGATCGCAGGATCAAGCCATAGACGCTCAGGGTGGAAAGGCACGATCGGCGGGAACCTGGTGTGTGTCCACCCTTGCCTGAGTGCCGGGTTCACCGCAGAGAAACGATCGTATCTGGAAACGGAGGGGTCACGGTCGGTGACCTCAGATGACATCACAAAGGGCTCGCCCGAAAGCTGACTGCGAAGGTCTGTGTGGAAGCCGTTTTGAATATTCATTCGTTTTGCTCTCTCTCTCCTTCCCCCCACTGTCCATCGCCACGGCAGCGATTACTGCGAACTGAACTGAACTAAATTGAACTGAACTTTGCGTCATTTGAAACTGGTCATTTACCCCTAGACAACGATAGAGCTTGATTGATCCTGTTATCTTAATTCTGTGCACATGTGTGTTTATCATTGCTGAACTGTTGCATTTATTATCCTTTTGATTAGAGTACTGTGTTGCTTGTTTCTTTAATAAAACTTCCTTAGTTCTAGTAATCCAGACTCCAACTGAGTGATCCATTTCTGCTGGTTTGGCAACCCAGTTACGGGGTATGTAACAACAGAAATCTGAGAAACACTCAGCAGGTCAGGTATCTGTAGAAAGAAAACAGATTTAATATTTCACTTTTCAATTTAGTTTCAAATTGTGGATTTAAATAGGGAAGAGATGGACCAGAAGGAAAAACAGACACCATTGAAGGTGAGCAAGGGACGAGCAGATAGAATTCACATTGGAGAGATGCAGAGCTTCATCAAGCTTTGCCACTCCTGGATTTACCAGTAACTTAAAAAAACACAAATGCTGGAAATCTGAATTAAAACAAATGTTAGAACCATTCAGCCAATCTGTAGGAGGAGAAACAAACTTAATTTTTCAGACTGAAGATGCTTCATCAGGACTGGAAAAGTGAGAAAATTTAGGACTGAGAAGTCCTTGCCCAATCCTGCAATTTCAAACCCAAATTCTTTTCTCACTTGCCCAACATCTTGAACGTGACCTATTAACACTGTTTCCTTACCACCAACACTGATCTTTTTTTTCAGTATTTTATGTTTTTATTTCTGAATTCTAACCTGCAGATTTTTTTTTTGTTTTTCTATCAGAGACAAAAGTAAGAAAGTGGTGTTGGAAGGAGATTGGTTAATTTGGCCAAGTTGATGATTGGAAAAAATGAGATGAATAGTATCACAGCAGACCAGGCAGCATCTGTAGGAAGAGGTGCAGTCGACGTTTCAGGCCGAGACCCTTCGTCAAGAATAACTGAAGGAAGAGTGAGTAAGGGATTTGAAAGTTGGAAAGGGAGGGGGAGATCCAAAATGATAGGAGAAGACAGGAGGAGGAGGGATAGAGCCAAGAGCTGGACAGGTGATAGGCAAAAGGGGATACGAGAGGATCATGGGACAGGAGGTCCGGGAAGAAAGATGGGGGGGGGACCCAGAGGATGGGCAAGAGGTATATTCAGAGGGACAGTGGGAGAAAAAGGAGAGTGAGAGAAAGAATGTGTGCATAAAAATAAGTAACAGATGGGGTACGAGGGGGAGGTGGGGCCTTAGCGGAAGTTAGAGAAGTCGATGTTCATGCCATCAGGTTGGAGGCTACCCAGATGGAATATAAGGTGTTGTTCCTCCAACCTGAGTGTGGCTTCATCTTTACAGTAGAGGAGGCCGTGGATAGACATGTCAGAATGGGAATGGGACGTGGAATTAAAATGTGTGGCCACTGGGAGATCCTGCTTTCTCTGGCGGACAGAGCGTAGATGTTCAGCAAAGCGGTCTCCCAGTCTGCGTCGGGTCTCGCCAATATATAAAAGGCCACATCGGGAGCACCAGACGCAGTGTATCACCCCAGTCGACTCACAGGTGAAGTGTTGCCTCACCTAGAAGGACTGTTTGGAGCCCTGAATAGTGGTAAGGGAGATGTCTTCCTTTTTTAAAGAAAGGGGCTTCCCTTCCTCCACTATCAACTCTGCTCTTAAACGCATCTCCCCCATTTCACGTACATCTGCTCTCACTCCATCCTCCCACCACCCCACTAGGAATAGGGTTCCCCGGTCCTCACCTACCACCCCACCAGCCTCCGGGTCCAACATATTATTCTCCGTAACTTCCGCCACCTCCAACGGGATCCCACCACTAAGCACACTTTCCCTCCCCCCCCCTGCATTCCGCAAGGATCGCTCCCTACGCAACTCCCTTGTCCATTCGTCCCCCCCATCCCTCCCCACTGATCTCCCTCCTGGCACTTATCCGTGTAAGCGGAACAAGTGCTACACATGCCCTTACACTTCCTCCCTTACCACCATTCAGGGCCCCAAACGGTCCTTCCAGGTGAGGCATCACTTCACCTGTGAGTCGACTGGGGTGATATACTGCGTCCGGTGCTCCCGATGTGGCCTTTTATATATTGGCGAGACCTGACGCAGACTGGGAGACCGCTTTGCTGAACATCTACGCTCTGTCCGCCAGAGAAAGCAGGATCTCCCAGTGGCCACACATTTTAATTCCACATCCCATTCCCATTCTGACATGTCTATCCACGGCCTCCTCTACTGTAAAGATGAAGCCACACTCAGGTTGGAGGAACAACACCTTATATTCCGTCTGGGTAGCCTCCAACCTGATGGCATGAACATCGACTTCTCTAACTTCCGCTAAGGCCCCACCTCCCCCTCATACCCCATCTGTTACTTATTTTTATGCACACATTCTTTCTCTCACTCTCCTTTTTCTCCCACTGTCCCTCTGAATATACCTCTTGCCCATCCTCTGGGTCCCCCCCCCCCGTCTTTCTTCCCGGACCTCCTGTCCCATGATCCTCTCGTATCCCCTTTTGCCTATCACCTGTCTAGCTCTTGGCTCTATCCCTCCTCCTCCTGTCTTCTCCTATCATTTTGGATCTCCCCCTCCCCCTCCAGCTTTCAAATCCCTTACTCACTCTTCCTTCAGTTAGTCCTGACGAAGGGTCTCGGCCTGAAACGTCGACTGCACCTCTTCCTACAGATGCTGCTTGGCCTGCTGCGTTCACCAGCAACTTTGATGTGTGTTGCTTGAATTTCCAGCATCTGCAGAATTCCTGTTGTTTGAATAGTATCACATTGGCATTTCGGTATCTACAGAAGAGGAGGTTAGATAGAAAGGTCTACATGGAATAAGAGTTCTTAAGTGGACTATTGTACAAATTTTTGTTTCTTATTTGATGATAAAATCTTCCCTAATCGCTTCTATTTGACAAGGAATTGGAGTTATACAATTCAGTGTTCCCAAATCATTTGGTTTAAATTTAAACCAGACTAAGTGGGGGGAAAACTCTGACTCAGTCCCCATGCATTTCTCTTTTTTTTGATGGCAGTAACTCATGATGGGAACTGAAGTCTAAATTTACCAGAGGGTGCATTTTGAGGTTTTTGTACTTGGATGTGCTAAAATACATAAAATAGAATTCAACTTGACAGATGATTAAGAAAAATGTAAATCATATACTGTGCTATATTCTGAAAAAGGGTTTTATTCAAGAAAACTGAAGGTATATTAAAACCATGAGGTAAGTTTTTGCCCTTGGGAGTTTTCTGAATTGTCCACAGAAGTCAATTAAATGAAATGCTATAAATCAACTGAATCCTTAAATAATAGCCAGGGAAAAAAAATAATGAACTTTAGTGGCTGTACCATTCAGCTGTAAACAGGAAAATTGATGGTATCTGAGAAAGGTGAAAGAGACTATATCCACCTTGCACAAGATGTTTCACGTAGAAGAGAAATTCGAAGAAAAAGCACTTTTTTTTTAAACACAGCAACTTAATGACCCAGAGATGTTACTGGACAGACTATATCTGTACAATACTATTTTATATAGATATCGTTGCAAGCAGTCAGTGCCCCCTTTGGATATAACATTAACATTACAGGTGCATATGATGATAATCCTATATCCAAAGAGGGTGCTGTTTATAAATGTATGGTTATATAAATTTTGAAATATTACTAATATTCAGTATAGTACATAATGATAATCTGTCCAATAAAATCAACCCAGAGTGCCCAGTAAATGACCTGTGATAATTTTGGTTGTTAATCACCATTATATTTATGGTACTCTGCACTGGCTATAATACTTTGTAATCAGTTAAGTAGTTGGTCTTTTTACATTCCTCAAGATCAGTTTATCGTCCAATGTACTGTAAAAATATACCCAATCCAGAAGTTGTACCAATAAATCTTCATGTGGAAGCTAATTGACTCTACTTCACATGTCCAGTGTGCATCTCCTATTGCCTACAGACCAAATTAGACCAATTGTAAGCCAATAAGACAATTTATATCTCTCAATGCAAAAATGTTTTCAGTGAAACTGAATCTGCTTCTATAACATATATAACATACTACTTACTTCCCTTCTGCCATCAGATTTCTGAACGGACAATGAACCTATGTATATTACTTAAGTTTTTTGGGAGGGGGTGCTTTCTTTTTGCACTGCTGGTTTAATTTAGATAAATTCATGTGTACATATGTGTGTGTATATAAAATGTATTGCACTGTACTGCTACAGAACAAATTTCTTGACATACAGTAGGCCTGTGACATTAAACTTGATTTTGAATCTATAATGGATGAAATCAGCTTATCTAATTAGTTCTCCAAAACTAATTGACATAACGGGTGGGTTAATTGGTTATTGTCATTAGATTACTGTTTGTTGGGGGTTTTTCGGGTGGCATGGCTAGAAGGGCATAATTTGCACTGTATCGCTAAATAAATAAATTTGGTTACGAGCAATCTATGACTTTGTGGCCATATGTGAGAAGTGATTGACAAATTACCCCAGTTCATTTAAACGAGCATCTCAACAGAAACACAATAATAATTCAAAGTAATTTTTATCAATGTACATATGTCAGCATATGCAACCCTGAGATTCATTTTCTTGGGGGCGTACTCAATAATCCATAATAGAATCAATGAAAGACTGCGCCAACTTAGGTTGGGTGCTGCCTGGCCTGCTGAGTTCCTCCAGCATTTTGTGATAGTTGCTTAGATTTCCAGCATATGCAGATTTTCTCTTGTTTGTAATTTTGATAACCAACTTTGGTGTTCAAAAGACAACAAACCTTAAATATGAAAATGAAATAATAAATAAATTAGCTCTAAATATTGAGAACATGTGATGAAGAGTCCTTGAAAGTGAGGCCATGGGTTTGTGGGAACATTTCAATGATGGGGCAAGTGAGGTTGAGTTAAATATACCCTTTGGTTCAAGATTCTGATGGTTGAGTGAGTGGTTGGTGGTGTGAGTCCTGAGGCTCCTGTATCACCTTCCTGACAGCAACAAGAAGAGAACGTCCTGGATGGTGGGGGGTCTGTGATGATGGATGCTGTCCTCCTGTGACAACATTTTGTGTAGATGTGCTCAATGTGGGAATCGCTTTACCTGGGATCCAAGAAAGATATGAACTATTGTGTCAGTAACTTGATTAAAAAGTTTAAAATCAGTTGTATATGGTATTCACTTTCGATTTGCAGTAACCATAGTATATAGTTGGAAGTTATTAACATGTTGAAGCTTACATGCTGTTTTCAATGCATCGTCCTTAGCATTCCCTTGTTGGTAGCCAACATATCACATTTCAAAAGGCAGGATGATCCTATAGTCATATATAACATCAAATTTTTCTAAATATACCTTTCAATTTCAAGTGGTAGTCCAGGCTAAATGCGAAATATAAGTTGTCTCATTTTGCATGTCCAAGTGTCAGTCTCACCTAAAGTACCATATGATTTTAGAAAGGTCATAATTTTATTTGTCATCAAGTCAGCATTGTACAAGAATCATTTAATTCACTCAAAAAAAATTGTTCCCTGATGAATCGTAATACCTTTACCCTATCAACATATGTTATTAATTTTAGACAAGTATTGGCCAGTCTTGGTGGTTTTTCTTTTTGAGGAGTAATATCTCTGTCCAGTTTGCTGTGACATTTATTGTTATACCTCCATGGATCTAAATTCAAATTCTTAGCACCTGTGAATCCTTTCCTTGGACTTTTCCATGAAACGGTACTTTGTATTGAGAACAGGTCAAGTGAACTCAGCCTTTTTTCCTTGGAGCGACGGAGGATGAGAGGTGACCTGATAGAGGTGTATAAGATGATGAGAGGCTTTGATCTTGTGGATAGTCAGAGGCTTTTTCCCAGGGGTGAAATGGCTAGCGCGAGAGGGCACAGTTTTAAGGTGCTTGGATGTAGATACAGAGGAGATGTCGGGGTATGTTTTTTTACGCAGAGAGTGGTGAGCGCGTGGAACGGGCTGCCGGCGATGGTGGTGGAGGCGGATCTGATAGGGTCTTTTAAGAGACTGCTGGACAGGTACATGGAGCTCAGAAAAATAGAGGGCTTTTGGTAACCCTAGGTAATTTCTAAGGTAAGGACATGTTTGGCACAGCTTTGTGGGCCGAAGGGCCTGTATTGTGCTGTAGGTTTTCGATGTAACTCCATTAAATTATTTTCTTGCCAAAGATAAGTAATGAACACCATTATGACTTTTTCAACTTGGTGGAACCTCAGTCTGAAATGCTCAAAACCACCTTGCAATTAAAATTGAAAAAAAACTTTGACAAGATGGAAATTTAGATTCTAGTCTCACTGTTTTTACCATGTCATTCACAAACTTCATTTCTGCTCCCTCCAATGCCAAATACCATGGATTTAACAGAAATATACACTCAGTGACCACTTCATGCACGTTAATGCAAATATCTAATCAGCTGATCATGTGACTGCAACTCTGCATAAAAGCATGCAAACAAGATCAAGAGGTTCAGTTGTTCAGACCAAACATCAGAATAGGGAAGAAATGATCTAAATGACTATAATGGTTAGTGCCAGACGGAGTGGTCAGAGTATCTCAGAAACTGCTAATCTCCTGGGATTTTCACACACACCCGCCTCCAGAATTTACAGAATATGATGCCAAGAACAAAAAACATGCAGTGAACGGCAGTTCTGTAGGCAAAAACACCTTGTTAATGAGACAAATCAGAGAAGAGTGGCAGACTGGCTCAGGCTGACAGTAACTCCAATAAACGCGCGTTACAACAGTTGTGTGCAGAAGCCTCTTAGCAGCATGGATGATAGAGGAGGGAACGGCAGCATCTTTGGAAATAAATAAACAATCAACGTTTCAGTCTGAGATCCTTCTTCAGGACTGTTAAGGAAGAGGGATGGCGCCATAACGGAAAGAGGGTGAAGGATGACAGCTAGAAGGTGATAGGTGAAGACAAGTGGGTAGGAAAGGTAAAGGGCGAGAGAGAAAGGAATCTGATAGGAAAGGAGAGTGGACCATAGGACGAGGAAACGGTGGTGATAGGCAGGTGAGAAGAGGTAAGAGGGCAAAGTGGGGAGGGGGGCGGATCTTTTAGACCGGAAGGAGAAATCGATATTCATAAAGTGCTGTCTCACCTGGAAGGACTGTTTGGGACCCTAAATGGAGGTGGGTGGGGAGATGTATAGGTGTAGCACTTAGGTGTTCGCAGTGATAAGTACCGAGAAGGAGATTAGTGGGGAGGGACGAATGGACAAGGGAATACGGAGGAATGAATGAATCCTACAGAAAGCGGTGGGGGTGGAAGGTAAAGATATATTTGGTGGTAGGAGCCCTTTGGAGAGGGCGGAAGAAAGTCATGTTTAGGTTTGTTTTAAAATACCTGATACTACAGTAGCCAAGCAATTGAAATGGTAGATTAGCAATTCATTGTGCTGGTGACGAAACTGCACATCCCTTTTGATGCTTAATGCCTGTGGTGTTACTTAGTTAAAATCTCTATTGTTATTTAATTTGTCTCTCCTTACTCTACCACACTATCGTGAAAAAAATTATGTCACCATAACGTCATAATAAACATATGACACTACTGTTTAATATTTTAATAACGATGTCAATTTCTGACGATGTGATTTTGCGGAGAAGTAACATATCATTATTGTGCTTATCCTGAAGTTTCTAGTGGTAGGGCTAAAGTCGCTATATTCAGAGGCAGATTAATGCTTGTGCTACTGGCAAACTAATCAGTATTTGCGACCAGTATCACATCAAAGCCACAGACATTTGTATCGCAAATCGTCTCAGATTGAATAATTGAAAAAAGAAATTACAGCTTTAAATATCATAGAAATTCAACCATAGATATGATTGCATTCTATAGAATTGCAAGTCAAACCAAAAAAAAGGGTTCATGTCTCTGAGTATTCCAGACCAGGGAGATTGTTGCTGTTTGTGATGAATTAGTTAATGTCATCTTAATATTACTAAGGGTTTTCTCAAGTTTTCCATCATACCTAATTGCTAAGCAGTGAGCCCTGTGTCTCTGCTGAGAGATTTGTGTAAATTAGAAGCGCTTGGGTGATGTCTTCTACAGACAGACAGCACATACTATCAAAATATACGAATGCAGTATAAAATGATGTTTATGACATTTAGTCTAGTTTTTGTCAAACAAAAAGAACTATCCAGCTTCGCCCATTTACTACCTGTGTCTACAGATTACAGATCTTCAAATCTTTATCCATTTAATTACTTTTCTTAACGTGACTAATGTTTCTGGCTCAGTCTCTTCAGGCTGGTAGCATCAAACCAATATAATTAGAGGAAAATAAATTCTTCACATTCCCTCCATTATCTTAAACATTTCACTTCCACTCTCCATTGAATCCCTTGCATGTAAAATATTAAAGACGCATACAGCTCCACAGTTCTCCCCCCACCTGGAATATCATATCAAAACCTGGTTCACCTCATGTTCTCGTATAAGCCCAAAGTACAGTTCAGCAACAGCTAACTACCACCAAGATAGTAAAGAAATAGTCTCCAGAGCCCATTGAAGCCTTGAAGGGCTGCTTTGAGGTTGCTAATTGGAATGTGCGTTGTGAACCATATGGGGAGGACATTAATGGACTTACTGATTGCATCACCTTCTGTGTGGACACTGTAATGCCATCAAGGATTACTTACTGCTTTCCTAACAACAAGCCATGGGTCACTTGTGATCTAAAGACTCTTCTCAACCACAAAAAGAGAGTCTTTAGATCAGGAGACAAGGAAGAATTATAATATGTGCAGAGGGAGCTAAAGGAGGAGATCAAGGTGGCTATAGAAGAATACTGGAGAGAGCTGGAGAGCACATTTAGGCAGAGTAGCACATGGGGGGTGCGGAGAGGCATGAGGAACATCATTGGCTTCAATCAGCCTAGATGTAGAACCTTGGAATGCATGGGCTAATGTGTTAAATCAATTCAATAGGTTTGACGATTGCTCTCCTGTTCACATCCTCCTCAGCACACCAGTCCAGGTGCTGAGGCACCCAATACTCCCTCATCACCAACATCTCCCCTTCTCCTCCTCCCCCCAGTTTAACACATGGATGAACAACACTGGCTACCACGTCTACATTCCCTTCCTGCCCTGCACCTACCATCCACACCTCTACATACCAATTGCTATCATCCTGATCTTCACCTCTCCAACTCCCACCTTCCACTAACTCTCCAGTCATCATAGACTCACCTTCACTATTGAGCTGGGGATCCTCAGACACGGCAAAGAATTGGGACCAGATGATGTGAACCCCAAGGTCCTGAAGAAGTGTGCTGAGCAGCTGCATGGAGTTCTCCAGAGGATTTTCAATCTGAGTCTCAGCCCAGAAAGGGTCCCGACTGTGTGGAGGATATCATGTATGGTTCCAGTACCCAAGAAAGGTCAACCAAAAGTCTTGAATGACTACCATCCAGTGGCCTTGACCTCATACATTATGAAGACCCAAGAGAGGCTGGTCCTGGCTCCCCTCCAGCCCCTGGTCAGATTAGCCCACAATGCCTGCAGTTCACCCACCAGGAGCACATTGGAGTCGGCGATGTATCATCTACCTGGTGAACAGAGCCCATTCCCATTTGTCTGTTGATTTCCCAAGTGCCTTCAGTACCATACAGCCCTCGTCACTAGGGGAAAAGCTCAATTCAATGCAGGTTGACACTTCCATTGTATCCTGAATAGACTACCTGATTGGCTGACCACAGTTCGTGCTGCTTCAGAGCTGTGTGTCAGACATAACTATAAGCAGCACTGGGGACTATACTGGCTCCTTCCTGTTTACCCTGATAACCTCAGAGTTTAAATACAACACTGAGTCATGTCATCTGCAGAAATTCTCTTGATGACTCAACCATAGTTGGGTGTATAAAGGGAGGATGGGAGGATGAATACAGGGCCATGGTGGAGAACTTTATCAAATGGTGCAAGCTGAATCATCTGCAGCTCAACATTAGTAAGACAAAAGGGGTGGTGATGGACTTTAGGAAGACTAAACCTGCACTGCTCCCTGCCACTATTGATGGTGAGGATGTGGATGTGGTGAGGACCTACAAGTACCTGGAGGTGCATCTGGATGACACACTTGAGTGGAGCACCAAGACAGAGGCTGTATACAAGAAGGGCCAGAGTCACCTTCACTTCCAGAGGAGACTGAGGTCCTCTGGAATATGCAGGTCTTTCTTTCTCATGTTCTACCAGTCTGTTGTCGCCAGTGCAATCTTCTAGATGGTGTACTGGGGCAATGGCATCAACATGGGTGATGGCAACAGGATCAATAAACTGATTAGAAAGGCTGGCTCTGTTATAGGAGTCAAACTGGACACACTGGAGTCTTTTATAGAACAAAGGCCCCTATGGAAAATCCTGGCAATTCTGGATAATGTTTCTCACCCTCTACATGCTACCTTGCCTGAACAGAGGAGCACTTTTAGTAATAGACTAAGACAACTGTGCTGCTCCAAAGAGCACTATATGAGGTCATTCTTACCCTCAGCCATTGGGCTCTATAATAAGTCAACCAAAAGCTGGGGAAGTGGTGATCCCCTCTGTTAGACTGTTTGAGGTTACCTATCTTTTTATTCTTTCTTACTTCTCTTCTAATATTTGTATATCTGTGCACTTGTAATGTTACTGTAACACTTCCCTTGGGATTAATTAAAGTCATAGTCATACTTTATTGATCCCAGGGGAAATTGGTTAAACGTATCTCTCTATTAGTCTTTTTACTGGGGACAATTCACCCGAGTTGAAAATATATTAAATGTCCCTAGATTCACTTTATCTTTAAAAAAAACCTTCTCTTGCCTGACCAGAAGCAGAACCATTAAAAAAAAATCAGTGTTCCCTCTTGACTGGCATCACATTTTTCTGAACTCTGGTGATAGCAAGTTTATTACACTCTGGGTAGAATTTTCCTGCTTTGATGTCTTATTTCTGGCCAGTGAGGAGAATATTTTACATGCATTTTTATCCACCATTGTGTCTTCAGGGATCTGGTGTGATGTGGTCCAAGTTTCAACTACATTTCTCAGCTTTCCACCATCTTTCATGTGACTCTGCCTGTCTAACCTGGTTCTCCTCCTTTCTGCAGTCTATAGTTAATTTCTTCATTCATTTGGTGAATTCTGTTTCATGATGTATTGTTTGAGCTTATGGAAACACCAGCAGACCTTTAAGAATTCTCCCCCCCCCCCACAAATACATAAGTTTTTAAAATCAGTGAACAATTCCAAATTGAAAATATAAATACTTGTGTGTATATTGTATATATATTAAAATCAGGTTCTAATTAAATAGTTTTGAGTTAAAGTACTTTTTTAATAATTTGAGTGAGACTTGTGGGGCAGTTATGATTCTCCCAGAAGCCGGACTTTGGCTAGAACTTATCCTAGTTCTGTTAAAAATAATCCTTGGAAGTACAGAACACTAAAGCATTAATTTTTGTTACATAATGAAAGTAGAAGCCCTCCAAATCATGGTCAATCCACTTTCCTACCAGATTACCATATTTCCTAATCCCCTAACTATCCAGAATCCATTGATATTTTTTCCCAGAAATATACAAGATATGTCCATACATTTTGTTAGATACCAGCTCATGTATTGTGGCCTTCTTGGACACCACACTTCAAATCAAAGTCAATTTATTATCAAAGTACATAAAGTATACTATTTTGAGATTCGTTTTCTTGCAGGCATTGTCAAGAAAATAAAGAACAATAGCATTTATGAAAAAGTATACATACACTTTGAGAATGTTAAAGGCTGAGGGAGCATATACAGATTTCCAAGAACAGGAGCAGTCTTGAAAGACAACCAAAAGCTATGCAGAATGAGTTCTGAGTACAGAATTCACTGTCTGCGAAATCAGTAAACGGAATAAGATAAGTATTTGAAAATATCTGCTGTGCTATGTAAACAATTTAGGACTTCGATTGATATCTGTCAAAGAGTCAGGTCAGATATGCTGAGCCAACTGACCTGAGCTTTCGTTCTATAATCTTACATGACATGTTTCTTCAAAAATTACTGTATATCCCAAACTAGAAGTCCTTTGTGATTTCTCCAATTCACGAGGCATCTTAAACATAAATATGTATTACAGGGTGGGAGGAAAATTACTGCAAATCTGTGTTCAGTAAATGAGCTAAGCAGAAACAAGCAACACACAAAAAATGCTGGAGGAACCCAGCAGGCTATGCAGCATCTATGGGAAAAAGTAGTGAATGTTTCGGGCTGAGACCCCTCAGCAGGTTTCTGCCTGGCCTGCTGAGTTCCTCCGGCATCGTGTGTGTGTGTTGCTTGGATTTTCAGCATCTGCAGATTTTCTCTCATTTGTAAGCAGAAACAAGAGAAGCCTGCAATGCTCAGAGTTCACAACAATCCACTGACACCTGCCAAAGCAAAAGAACTAAAAAGCTTTAAGTATACCCACACATGGTTCAAGAAAAGTACAATGTGAGAACAATGTACTCATCTGGAATTATTTAAAACAAAATATCTGTACACCATCTTTAGACTGGCACTTTAATATCTGGGGAAAAGCTAAATAACATTCATTACTTTAACCAAGATCCAACGCCTTGGGTCTATTCTTAATTGTAGAAACATTTCAAACAGAAGTAATGGTTAAAAGTGTTACAATGGACCTGTTGTTGCAAAGCTCCTTATTGTCCATTTGGAAGTTTATTATGAAAGAGGATTTCACTGTAATATGGAGACACAAAAGGCTGCAGATGCTGTAGACTGAGGGAAAAAAAACTGCTAGAGGAAATAATCAGGTCAAGTAGCATCTATGCATGCAAAGGGATAGTCAATATTTTGGTTTGGGACCCTGCATCAGGACTGTTCTTTTCAGTCCTGAAGAAGGGTCTTAGCCCGAAACGTCGACTGTTTATTCATTTCCATAGATGCTGCCTGACCTGTTGAGTTCCTCCAGCATTTTGTATGTATTGCTTTGGATTTCCCACATCTGCAGAATTTGTTGTTTATAGTTATATAATACTTCCATGAACAGATTGCAAGTAATTTTGGGCAGGTAGGAATACTTCAGGTAACAATTTCTTTCTGTAATATTCATATAAACAGATCAACCCTGAGACATCGACTGTTTAGCTTCACACTGTACGTTAACTATTTTAACCTCAAACTGTAGCCCATTGATTATTGGTAATAACCAGTAGCTTACAAGTTTGAGGTTTAAAAATAAAGACTGAGGCCAAATTCCATCAAGTTTTCCAGAAGGTGTCATGTCCACATAGCTTTCACTGCATTTTTATCAGTAAACAGAAAATTCATACTAACACTTTATCCTTAATTTATGCAGTAGATTAGAATAGTTAAAACTATAGTTATGATAATTGAATGTCAAAGCCAGCTAATATAAAAATACAAAATCTGAAATTTTCATTAAGGTACATATTACTCATCTTAAATCACAAAGGCAAATAAAATATGAAGATATTTTAATTCAGAACTTTCGTTTGTAGCTCGTTGCAGGGGAAAGATTTAGTATACAAGTATGGACTTAGAGATGCATTGTCAATGTGAAAAAAATTGGCATTTCAGGAAGCAGTTCCATTGGCAATCGTTTAGGATAAAATGACCTTTCATAACTCAAGACTCATAACAAGTTCCGATGAACACACCTCTCTGCATTTCCAGCAATATTTTAATTTCATGCTTCATAATTACAATATTTTACTTTCCAGACTTTATTTGATTAGATTTTTGTTGCTTGCTACCAACAAATAATTACAAAATCACTGCACGTTTAATGCAATCTCAGAATTTACCCATTATTCTGAATCATGGCTTTTGTTTTTGCCCTCTATCAATTTTTCTTCTCTTCTGTTGCTTGCTGATGCAAGTATCTATAATGGCATATCGTTGGTATTTCATCCACTGGATGCCTTTAATGACCAAGCTTGGATATTGAATACTGACAGTAGAAGCACAAGTTAATGTCATTGGATCGATCACTTTGCTCTACCAAAGCTAGAATTCAGGTAGTTTCCCCATCCTTATTGTAGAGTTACAGATGTCAACAGCTGCTTAGAATTCTGGTTAGATTATTTATCTGGTTCATTTATCTATTTTAAAAAGCTGAACTACAAGAGTAACCAAGTAGATCACTCTAAATAACCAAGAATCTGTACACAGAACACTCACTTGAAAGTGAGGGAGGAAAACTCTTCGAATCAACCTTTGTTCTTGTGTTCAAACACAGACAACTATAGTCAATTGTTGTCAAAATGTTTTCTCTAGCTAATTAAGGTTTCCTGTTATCATATAATTCTTGTTAGTTTATCTTAATCTCAATGTCTTGAGACTTCCAAGCATTAACACAAGATTGAGCTGGCCAGACAAAGCTCTTGAATATTTTGAATTAAATAATGCACTTATCAGCTACATAAAGATCACAAAATAAAAAAAGTGATTTCCATTCTCAGCAGCCAAAGTGAAATACCAAGGTATCATCTAATTTGTTGCTACTTTTCACTTTACCCCAATTGTTGAAGAGTTCTCCCTCCTGTATACCTGTGATAGTCTTCATCTCTCCTCCTTCAAATGAAGCGTTCAAAGGTAATTCTTGGTACAGTATTGTGCTGAGGACTCATCTACAACAGAAATCTTTCACACTAGAACCTTATAGACAACTGACTGTTGACTTTCATCTCAAATGATTTCAATTATGAGCTCACACACTGAAGGAAAATTTTCAATAAATTATTCCAAGCTCAAATGAATAGCTGAGAGTCATTATCCATGGTGAAATAATTTCTCCGAAACAATTGGAAGATGGACACGTTTGATATTTTGTTAAGTTGAAATCAATCAGAACACCACAGCACTGGACAGTCCATTTAGCCCACAATGTTCTGCCCTCTTTCTTTATATCAATTCCCTTCATATTCATGTTATTTAAAAGCCTCTTAAAACTCCACCAACCTGCCTGCTTCCAATTCTACCTCTGGTAACCTGTTCCAGGCACTTACCACTTCTTGCATAAGAAAGTATTTTTCCCCCCTCCACATATTGCCTTTAAACTATCCCCCGACCCAAACCTAATGTCGAAAGTTGAATTTCTAGCCTAGGGGAAAGATTCTGTCTGTCTGTCCCATTGATACCTCTTATAATTTTATAAATCTCTAATATGTCTCCTCTCAACTTTCAACACACTAGTTTGAGGGAGAACAACACAAGTTTGTCCAGTTTCCTTATTGCTCATACCCTCTAATCCAGGCAGCATCCTGAAATCTCTTCTGCACTCTTGCCAGTTTTTACATCTGTCCTATAATGGGATGACGAGAGCTACATTGCATACACCAAGTATGTCCCACTAAAGCCGCAGCACAACTTCCTTACTCTTCTACTCAGTATACCTGCCAATGAAGGAAAACAAGCCATAAGCCGCCTTTTCTTCCTTATCCACTTGCGTAGTAATTTTCAGTGAACTACAGACTAGGATCCCAAGATCCCTCTGTATTTCATTGCTCTAAGGGGGCCTACAATCAACTGTACATTCATTTGATCTCCCAAAGTCCTCAATTGTTCAGATTAACCAATCACTTCTTTGTCCATATCTGTAACTGATCTATATCCTACTGTATCCTCTGACAGTCCTTTACACTGTCCACAACTCCACCAATCTTTGTGTCTTCCACAAACTTGCTAATCCAGCCATCTACATGTCCATCCAGAATATTGGTATTTATCAGATTCAGGCTCATTTACTTAACACATGTACATTGAAACATACAATGAAATTCTTTATAGCACTGCTTCCTTGGAACACCAGCTAAAATAGCAGCCTTCCACCCCTTCTCTGTCTTCAAGTCAGTTTCAAATCCAAACCTGCAATTTACCCTGGATCCCATGAGTCTTTATCTTTTCAATCAATCTACCACGAGGAACCTTATCAAACGCCTTACAAAAGTTCATGGAGATGACAAATACGCTGCCTTACCCTATCAAGCACCTTTGTCACCTCCTCAGAAAATTCAATCATTAGTAAGGCACATGACCTGTTCCAAAGCCATACTGCCTGTCCCTAAACAGACAAGTCTTTCCAAATGTGCATAAATCCTATTCCTTACTATCCTCTCCAATAACTCCCCTATCACTGACATGAGGCCTACTGGCCTCTAATTACTTGGATTATCCCCGTTTTTTCTATTTAAACAAAGGTGCAACACTTGCTACTCTCCAGTCCCCTAAGACCTCACTTGTTCCTATGGGGACACAAAAGATCCTTGTCAAAGGCCTAGCAATCTTTTCTTAATTCTTTCAATATTCTGGGAGATATGCCATCAAACCCTAGGGACCTATCCATCTTAATATTTTTAGAAGGTCCAGCACTACCTCCTCCTGAATGTCAAAATATCCCAGTACATTAGAGTGCACACTCAGTTTTCACTAGCTTCCAAGTCCTTCTCAGTAAATACTGACTAAGTACCCAACCACTTGTTCGGACTCCAAGCACAAATGCCCTCCTTTATTGTTGGGTGGACATACCTTCTTAGCTAACCTTTTTTTGTTAATACAAGCCTAAAATTCCTTCAGACTTTCCTTGAACTTGTCTGCCAAGGATATTGAGACTCCTTTTGGCCTTCCTAATCACCTACTTTGTGGAATATAAAGATAACAGGAAAGTACTCAAAGGCCCACCTGATTTTAAAGTTCTTAACCTTATGTACACTTCCTTTTCCTTCCAGACTGTATCTATGACCTGTCAGGTCCTCCAAACTTTACAGTTTGTGTTTAAACAACTCACACTTTTGACATGGACTGTCCGACAACTGCTCCCAATCAAAACCACTTAACTCCCGTCCTTTCCCATTGTAATTTACCCACCCCAATTTAGACCTTCCTGCAAGATCCAATTTTATCTTTATTCCTAACTCTCTTAGAACATGAGCTCTGGTCACTATTCCCAAAAAACTCACCCACAATCAGGTCTGTAATCTAGCTTGGCTCATTTTCCAAAACTAAGACAGTATGTTTTATCCTGGTTGGACTCTCAACACACAGTTTCAAAAACCCCTCTTGGATGCACTTAAGAAATTCCACCCATCTAAGCTTTTTGTATTAAGGAAGTTTCCTTCAATACTGGGAAAGATAAATTCCCCCAATGTGATGACCCTACTGATTCTGTACCTTTTCATAATTTGACTGATATCTATTCCTCCATCTCTCATTGGCTACTGGGGAATCAGTAGTTTAATCTTATCAGCACAATTGCACCTTTCTCATTTTTATGCTCAACCTAAATTGCCTCTATGAATGAGCCCTCTAGTATGTTCCCTCCAAGTACTTGACTTTCTCCCTTATCAACAGTGCAACCTCTCCAACTCTTTTAGCCTGCCTCATTCTGAAACAGATTGAACAGCTTGCTGAACCTGAATCCATCATTATATATTTTCTAATCTTTTTTGCATCATAATTTAAAAATGCACCACAGGAATTTACTTCGTTTAATATAGGATCCCAGGCAATGCAAACAAAAAGAAAAGGAAATAATCAAGATGGGGAAAGGAAAGAGTATGCACTAAAGAGGATGAAAAAAAACACAAATTTAAATGTCAAAACACTTTTTAATGTTTGTCAGTGGTCACAGATCTGACTGAATGGAACTTCATTCTCTCTGAAGACAACTTGCACTCAAATATAAATTAGACAATTTTCATCACCGGGAGATATCTGAAATAGTAAAAACAAATCACTGTTTTTCAAATTTACTGGCATGATACCAGAAGTTCTTTTAAACAAAGTTTAAGTAGCATTCAAGAGAATACGGAAATGGTGTGCACTGCTGCAGGTAGTTAACTAGTCCTCTCCAATGATAATATGCACTCCAACTTTAATCATCATCAACTGTTGGCTTTATCGTTACACCTCTTCTTATCTGACCCCAACCAATTAATCTGTAAAAGAAAAAGCTGATTAGTTTTTACAAGAAATACATACCTATTCAAATGAATGATATCAATGCATCAAGAATCTGCTCAATAAACTCTTAGTCAGTTAAATCTTGAGTTTGTTTTTCTGGGCATCAAATACTGTTGCACTGAAATCTTTAACAGCATTTGTTTCCCCCATAAAACAAACTCATCACATCTTGCCTTACAAAGAAAATTGAGATGTTCAATATAGATTTCCAAATCTCAAGATTCCTATTTTTAAAATACACACACTTTCTTCACTCACCGCCAATGCTTCTCTACTCTTCGGCTAAGAGCAATCTTTTCACCAACTTCTGTACATACTGGATTTGTGAGGACTATTTTTCCCAAGTCGGCCTTCACTGCACTGACTCTTCCTCCAGTAGAAAGGGATCCTATGTTTACCATCAACACCTCATTTTTGGACAGCTTTTGAACCTTAAAAAAATAATCAGAATCAGCTTTAATATCACTGGCACGTCTTTTGTTTTCTTTGCAGCAGCAGTTCAATGCAATATATAATAATAGGAAAAAACCCCAAATTACAATAAGTATATGTACATATTAAGTAGTTGAATTAAATTAGTGCAAAAATAAAACATCAACAAAAAATAGTGAGGAAGTATTCATAAGTTCAATGTCCATTTAGGAATCAGATGGCAGAGGGGAAGAAGTGTTCCTGAATCATTGAGTGTGTGCCTTCAGCCTCCTGTACCTTGTTCCTGATGGTAGTAATGAGAACAGGACATGTCCTGAGTCCTGGGTGATAGGGGTCAATGATGGATGCTTCATTTTCAGCTATCCCTCCTTGAAAATGTCCTGGATACTGTGTTAAGTTTACAACTCTCTGCAGCTTATTTTGATCCTCCCTCCCACCCACTCCCTCTCCACTCACACCAGATACAAATGCAGCCAGTTAGAATGCTCTCCACGATATATCTGTTGAAATTTGCGAGTGTTTTTGGTGACATACCAAATCTCCTCAAAGTTCTAATGAAATATAGCTGCTGTCGTGCCTTCTTTGCAGTTGCATCAATATGTTGGGCCCAGTATAGATCCGCAGAGATACTGACACCCATGAAATTGAAATTGCTCACTCTTTCCACTTCTGATCCCTTTATGAGGAGTGGTGTATGCTCCCTTGTCTTATTCTTTCTGAAACCCCCAATCAGTTCTTTGGTCTTACTAACATCAAGTTTGTTGCTGTGACACCACTCATCCAACTGATATCTATATGCAGACTGTGGTCTTCCAGTTAGGAAGCAGAGGACGCAGTTGCAGAGGGACATGCAGAGGCCCAGGTTTTGGAGCATTTCAATCAGAACAGTAGGAATGATTGTGTTATACACTGAGCTGTAGTCAATAAGCAGTATCCTGACATAGGTAACTGTACTGTCCAGGTGATCCAAGGCCGCGTGAAGGGTCAATGAGATCACATCTGCCTTAATAGGCAATGATAGGTAATTTGCGATGATAGGCAAAATGCAGTGGGTTCAGGTGGTTTCTGAGACAGGACTTAATTCTAGGTATAACCAACCTCTCAAGCACTTCATCATTGTAGATGTGACTGCTACTGGATGATAGTTGTTAGGGCAACTCACCTTGCTGTTCTGGGCACTAGTATGTCTGTGAAACAGGTGGGAACTTCCGACTGTAGTAATGAGAGATTGAAAATGTCTTTGAACACATCTGCCAGTTGCTTGGCACAGGTTTTCAGAACTCTACCATTGGGGCCTGTCATCTTGCAAGGGTTCGTTCACCATCTTGAAAGACAGCCTGATGTTGGCCTCCAGGTAAGAGATTACAGGGCAACAGAATGCTGGAGGGATCCTCATAGCTATAGTTTTATTCTCCCTTTCAAAGTGAGTATAAAAGGTGTTGAACTCATCTGGGAGAGAAACATCGCTGTCATTCATGATGCTAGGTTTTGCTTTGTAGGAAATAATGACCTGCAAACCCTGCCAGAAGTGACATGCATCCAATTCTGTCTCCAACCTTGTTCAGAATGGTTTCTTTGCTCTTGAGATAGCACTCCACAAGTTGTACCTGGTTTTCTTGTACAGTCCTGGGTTGGCAGATTTGAATGCCACAGATTTAGCACTCCTGGTTTATTCATGGCTTTTGATCTGGGTTACATACAATATGTTCTCATATACACACATTTATCCATACAGGTTTTAATGAAGTCAGTGACAGCTGTGGCGTACTCATTCAGACTTGAAGATGTCCAGTCTACTGATTCAGGCACCCGGACACAGTCCAATCTAACCATTCAAAGCAACCTGCAAGCGTTCCTGTGCCTCACTTGTCCGTACCTTCTTGGTCCTCACTTCTGGTACTGCAGTCTTCAGTTGCTGCCTGTACTCCTCGAAGTTCAGCCAGGTGATCAGACTTTCCAAAGTGTGGGCATGGGATAGCATGGTAAGCGCTCATAATGGTACTGTAACAGTGTCCCTGTGTGTTGGCTCCTCTAGTACTACAAGTGATTTGTTGGTAATATTAGAGACCTTTTCAAGTTGGCCTGGTTAAAATCCCCCAAAATGATAGGGAAGGCATCAGGATGCGCTGTTACACATACACTTACTAAAGTACTCTTGTATTTTGCTAAGGTTAAACAAGTGAAATTCTATTGTTGATTATATACAAAAGGTATAATATGGTCAAAAAGTATTTGCATCGTGAAGATATTTCTTTAAAATATACACACCCAAGTAGGAACTGCCTGAATTTTCTGCTATTACTTGCAATATAAAGGGCTTCATCAGATCAATATAGCAAATTATATTCTTCAAAACACATTTACTTCAAATGGACTTCAAATGGGCTTGGTACAGAACTCACTTTTGCAGCTTTTTTATCACCTTCTGTACGCACACCCAATAATCGCCTGAGAAGAAAGTAAGAAATTTCCAATTCTGTGAAGATTTCTGGCAGAGCTCCAACAGCACCAAGAACTTGTCCGACCATACGATCGGCACGGCAAAGGGTTGGGTCTATTTTTGTTCCAACACCTAAAACAAAAATTCCACTACTGAAAAAAAAATAGCATAGGAACCATTTTTCCTCTATCCAATTACCAGTAATTATGAACTCTTCTGAGGTTTCCGACCAAACAAGGCAATTTAAGAGCATGCAAGCTAATTATTACTGATCATCTACAGTTACCTAATGAAGGTCTAATGAAGTGAATCACAGACCAAGTTCCATGAATTCATATTTCACTTTAAAAATATCTAGCTTGTTAATGAGAGATTGGCGAAATAAGATAAGTGAAAAATACTGAAATTTTATTTCAGTCCCTTTCAGGAACAGATACTGAAGAACAGGAATACTCAAAGCTTTAAGTTTATATACTTGACATTAGAATTCATTTAAACCAGCAGATAATTTGCTGAGCAATAACTAACATTATACTTTGCATCTGTTATGAAAATTGATCATTTCTGTTTCTGATGTAATTAAACTACCAATATTTTTCTTAGAAATTATTTTCTAAGTATTTTAATATTAAGTAGTGTCAACGTGAAATTATGCAAGAAAGATCTCATTTGGCCAATCTACTGGAGTTCTTTGACCAAGTACCTCACAGAATACAAGAGAGGGGGCTTATGGACCTGATTTACTTGGGATTTTCAGGCTTTTGACAGGTCCACCACAGGTTGTTAATAAGATTAGAGCACATGGAATACCAACGTGAATTGAAAGACTGTCAAAAAATAGAAAGCCACATAAAAATGAGTCACCTCTCTCAGGCTGGCAAATTGTGACATGCAAGGATCAGTGCTTAGGGCCACCACAATCTACAATTTTTACCAACCAATTGGTTGAGGGGACCAAATGTAACATTTCCAAGTTTACCGATGACATGAAACTAAACAGGAATGTAAGTGGTAAAAGGGATTCATGAGTGAATAGGGTTAAAAAACTGCACCTTCTTACTGAAATGGTTAGAGAAGAGGAAATATTAATGTTCTAAGGGAAATAAATGCCCTTGTATATATCACACAAATATAATATGCAGGTATAGTAGGCAATTAGGAAGCCAAAAGAGCAAAAAGCTATCTTACTGCCAAATAGGAACTCAGCAAGATCATTCCTAGACTACTCTGCACGAAAGAAAAATTCTTATAGATGAACTACAGCAGAGATTTGCCAGGGTGATTGTTGAATTCATGTGTGGAGTGATTAAACACGTTCTTTATTTTCTAATATTTAAAAATGTACAAAATTCTTTGAATGTTCAACAGAGTAAGGCAGGGAGGAAGTTAAGGAGTCTAGAACAAAAGGGTTTGGCCATTTGGGCTTAAGGTTGGAAAAAAATTCTTCACTCAAAGGGTGGGTGACTCTTTGAAACTCTCCACACTCAAGAGACTGTGGAGACTCAGTCATGGACTATATTCAAAATATAAATCAATTTTTTTTTTACATATTATAGAGATCAAACTAGATGGGAGATCTGGTGAGTAGTGGTATTTTAAGTTTAAAAAATCAGTCATGATCTGGTTGAATGTTGGTGCAGCAATGACAGCCATATAGCTTACTCTTACTAATTCTGATGTTATACCAAAACATCTTAATTTAAGATGTTTTTAATTATATTTAAATAACATAGACATCATCAGCAATGCTCAGCATTTATTATCCATCTTTGATTATCCCTGAATTTAATAGTTTCAGAGTTAAATTTAAAGATAAAAATTGCTGTGTGTGGCGGAGTCTCATTTATGCAAAAACAGACACATTTAGAAGATTGACTTCCCTGGAGAGTATTAGGAAACCAGATTTTTTAAAAATGCTAATTGAGCTATTTCAGTCACCATTATACTAGGGTTTTAGTCCAAAGTGAATATAAATTGAATTTTATCTCAACCATAATGAAATTTGAACGCCTGTCTGATAAGTCATTTAACAAAAATGCAACTTTTTAAAAAAATCTTCTAATCAAAACAGAATTTTGGATAATGAACAAAATATTTACAGCAACTTTCCCCAAGTATATAAAATAAACATTAATCCACATTTCTCCCTATGGAATATTGTTCACCAATCAGCACAGCTATGCTGCTGGTCTGACAGGAAATGCTTCCTACACTATACTTAAGGGTTTTGTGGATAATATTCACACAGCATACTAACAGATACTTTAATTTTCTTCAAAATCACAAAAGCTTAAAATTATAAATCTTTTAAAAGGAATCTTCTTACCAATAAGGCCACCAGGAACTGCAAATTGGAGGTCATTGTGCTCTGCAAAAAGTGACACGATCTTGGAAAAGATGGGCTTGCACATCAGCTTCCCTTCATGGTCTTTTGACACAATGCCAGGTCGAACTTCAAGTTCTTGGCCTACCTACAGATATAAAAATTATTAGGGAAATAAAAATTTTATCACAAATTATCATACACTATTTTTTCCACAAGCTTTTGTGCAAGATTATTTTATGACAATTTTACCTGCCATACCTAGTCACCTCCTGTAGAGGCACCCAATCCTTGGTGAAATATCTTTATTCATATGAGCTATAATAGAATTCTTATCTTAGGAAGTTTAGCACAAATATGCCTATTTTGACTCCCTCCTCTCTTCAACCACCAACGCTGATGAGGGCATTGGATAGATGCGATGAGAAAAAGAAGCCAGCCCATCCTTACAGCTACAGCACAATGACGTCAGGTATAAAATTCAGTACATGGCTCAGACACGCTACCATTGGCCATTACGTACTAAGAGCCCAACCTTCATTTTTACATTGAAATTCCACTGTGGGTAAATTTCTAAACCTTATAATTAACAATTAGAAAGTGCTAGGCTACTAAATACAGCCAGCACCGACTAATAGGACAAGGAAAATGTCAAACTATTTCCAATTGTAGATACAAGAGACTGCACACATGAATCTGGAGCAACAAACAATCTGCTGCAGGAAGTCAAGAGGGTCAGGCTGCATCTGTGAAAAGAGAGGAATTGTTGATGGTTTGGTTTGAACCCCAAAATATAATTTCCAATTGCATACTTGAGAAAAATTAGTGTACTGATAAAACAGGCCCACCTATGTTGTGGATTAGGCATTTTTATTGAATAAGTGTTGAACAGAAGCCATCTGATTTCCAGTGACTTCGCAGAATAGAACTCTGCCACTCCAAGTCAAGCAGCTGTTGGGCAACCCCTGCAGTGGTCAACCATACAAGATTTCAACATAGAATATTATATATTCCTATTTAGTTTTATTCAAATACTTAGCTTGCTCATAAAAAATAGTTCTAAAAACAAGTACAGTGCCTTGATTTGCGTTGATATATTTCAATGATGAGAGCGATGGAAATGCTTTGGGAGTTGAAATAGGGCAGCTTGTAGCTGATAATTTCTCTGGAGCAGGGGTTCCCCCCTTTATAATGCCATGGACTCCTACCATTAACCAAGGGGTCCACGAACCCCAGGTTGAGAGTAATAAGCTTCTCAAACGTGTCGCGACACATACGAAATGCTGGAAGAATTCAGGTAGCATGGAAATGAATAAACAGTTGACGTTTCAGGCTGAGATCTTTCTACAGGACTGGAAAGGGGGAAGACCCCAGAATAAAAAAGGTGGGGGGAAGAAAAGAAGGATACCTAGAAGGTGATGGGTGAAGCCAGATGGACGGGAAAGGTGAAGGGCTGGACAGGATGGAATCTGATAGGAAAGGAGAGGGGACCATGGGAGAAAGAGAAGAAAGAATGGCGCCAGGGAAAGGTAATGGGTAGGGAAGAGGTCAGAGTGGAGAACGAAGAGGGATGGGGGAGGGCATTTTTTTTTTAACCGGAAGGAGAAATTGATGTTCACGCCATCAGGTTGGAGGCTATTCAGATGGAATATAAGGTGTTGCTGCTCCAGCCTCAGAGCAGCCTCTGAGGCTGGAGCAAGAGGAGGTGTCACAAGAGGAGGCCATGAACCAACATGTCGAAATGGGAAAAGGAATAAAAATGGTTGGCCACCAGGAAATTTTGCTTTTGGCCGATGGAGCGGAGGTGCTCAACAAAGTGGTTCCCCAATTTACAACGGATCTCACCAATATAGAGGAGGCTGTTTTCGGAGCACCAGATATAATAGGTAACCCCCAACAGATTCAAGGTGAAGTGCTGCCTCATCTGGAAGGACTATTTGATGCCATGAATGGAGGTGACTGGGCAAGCGTAGCACGTTGGCTGCTTGCAAGGATAAGTGCCATGAGGGAGATTAGTGTGGATGGACAAAAAGATAAGGGAATCATGGAGGGAGTGATCCCTGCGCAAAGCAGGGAGAGGGTGGGGGGGGGTCGGGAGGGAAACTAAAGATATGTTTGGTGGTAGATCCCTTTGGAGATGGTGGAATTTGTGGAGAATGATGTGTTGTATGGAGGCTCATGGGGTGGTAGGTAAGGACAAAAGGAACTCTATCCCTGTTAAGCTGATGGAAAGATGGGATGAACATGGATGTCTAGGAAATAGAGGAGATGCGGTGAGGGCAGCATCAATGGTGGAGAAAGGGAAACCCTGTTCTTTAAAGGAGGTGACAGTAACGGAACAGAAAGCCTCATTCTGGGAACAGATGGGGCGGAGACGAAGGAACTGAGCAAAGGGAATAGCATTTTTACAGGAGACAAGGTGGGAAGAGGTATTGTAAAGAAACACGTGGGAATTGATAGGTTTATAAAATATGTCAATAGACAGCTTGTCTTCAGAGATGGAGACAGAGAGGTCAAGAAAGTAGAGGGAGGTGTCAGAAATGGACAAGTGAATGTAAGGGCAGGGTGGAAGTTGGAGGCAAAGTCGACGAAAATGACGAACTCAGCATGGGTACATGAAGGAGCACCAATGCAGTTGTCAATGTAGCAAAGGAAGAATTAGAGAGCATTACCAGGGAAGGCCTGGAACATGGACTGTTCTACGTAGCCAATGAAAAGGCAAGCATAGCTGGAGCTGACATGGGTGCCCCCTGAACCTGGAGAAAGTGGAAGGAGCCAAAGAAGAAATTTTTGAGGGCGAGGACCAGATCTGCCAGCTAAGGAGGGGACCTGGTGATTCTTTTGTTGGGAAAGAAGATTTAAGGCCTTCTTGATGGGGGATAGAAGTGTATTAGGACTGGACGAAGCAGTCAGGGCCAGGGACTTAAAGTTGTTGAGGAGGTTGAGAGCAGGTGAAATATTGCGGACGTAGTTGGGAAAGGACTGAAGCAAAGGAGATAGATACGTGTTGTTGTCAAATGTGTCGTCTGATGCAGTGATTGATGACTTTCTACACACCTTCTTGTTGGTAGTGAAGTGTTTCAAGCATCTAAATACGGCAGCCCAGTATGACTATGAAACATGTTCACAGATCAGCTACTCTACTGCTTCACACGTCCATTAATCCATTAAATGGACAAACCCGCGAGTTGGTAGAAAGTACATCAAAGTAAATCAAGGCATTGCATTTTTAAGGTCCACCATTTTTTTGTGTGAACAAGCTAATAATTTATTATTTTATTTTATTTTTCTATTTTCTATTTGCACAATTAGTTGTATTTTGCAAACAGAAAATCTGCAGATGCTGGAAAGTCCTAGCAACACACACAAAATGCTGGAGGAACTCAGCAGGCCAGGCAGCATTTATGGAAAAAAGTACAGCCCACGTTTTGGGCCAAAACCCTTTGGCAAGACTGGAGGAAAAAAGCTGAGGAGTAGATTTGAAAGGGGGGGGGGGAGGAGAATGCCACCCCCTTCACTCAATTCCTCTGTTTCCACTGCATTTATTCTCAGGATATGACTTTTCATTCTTGAATGAAGGAGATGTCCTCGTTTTTCAAAGAAAGGGGTTTCCCTTCTTCCACCATCAATGCTGCCCTCAACCACATCTCTTCCATTTCACGCATGTCTGCTCTTAGCCCATCCTCCCGCCACCCCACCAGGGATAGGGTTCCTCTTGTCCTCACCTACCAACCCATCAGCCTCTGCATCCAGCACATAATTCTCTGAAACATCCGCCACCTCCAACTGGATCCCACCACCAAACACATCTCCCGCCCACCCCTGCCCCACTTACTGCTTTCCGTAGGGATCGCTCCCTACGCGACTCCCTTGTCCATTTGTCTCTCCCCACTGATCTCCCTCCTGGCATTTATCCTTGCAAGTGGAACAGGTGCTACACTTGCCCCTACACCTTCTCCTTCACTACCATTCAGGGCCCCAAACAGTTCTTCCAGGTGAGGCAATACTTCACCTGAGAATCTGTTGGGTCAAAAACTATGTTCGGTGCTTCCAGTGTGGCCTCTTGTATATCGGTGAGGCCTGATGTTGATTGGGAGACCATTTCGCAGAACATCTACGGTCCGTCCGCCAGAACAAGTGGGATCTCCCAATGGCCACCCATTTTAATTCCACTTCCCATTCCAATATATTCATCCATGGCCTTCTCCACTGTTGAGATATGGAACAACACCTTATCCTCCAAACTGATGGCATGAACATCGATTTTTCAAACTTCCAGTAATGCCTCCCCTCCCCCTTCATTTCCCATCCCCTTGTCCCCCTCTCACGTTATCTCCTTGCCCACCTATCGCCCCCCCCCGGTGCTCCTCCCACCTTTTTTCTTTTTTCCATGGCCTTCTGTCTCTTACATCAATCAACTTCCAAGCTCTTTACTTCATCCCTGCCCCTCCAAATTTCACCTATCACCTGGTATTTTCTTCTTCCCCCACCTTTCAAATCTGCTCCTCAGCTTTTTTTCTCCAGTCCTGCCGAAGGGTTTTGGCCCAAAAAGTCGACAGTACTCTTTTCCATAGATGTTGCCTGGCCTGCTGAGTTCCTCCAGCATTTTGTGTGTGCTGTATTTTGCATATTGGTTGTTCGTCTTTGTGCAGTTTTTAATTGATTCTAGTATTAACTGTCAACGCCCACAAGAAAATGAATCTTAGGGTTGTATATGGTGACATATATGTACTTGGATAATAAATTTACGCTGAACTTTCAATCAAGCAAAGTATCATTGCTTGCATTGAGTACTATATTTTACTGGGATTTATGTTAACTCTATTGTTTAGCATAAATGTCCAGTGTACTGAAATAAACCATGATCAGCTCATTCAAGGCCACAAAACAGCTTGAAATCATGTGCAGTAACTGGAATCTACCACTTCCATTAGCAGAAAACTGCTGGGACTAAAATACAGTCAGCCCTCCTTATCCGCGAGGGATTGGTTCCGGGACCCCTCGCGGATACCAAAACACGCAGATGCTCAAGTCCCTTATTCAACCTGTCTCAATACGGTGGACCTTAGGACCCAGTGGAACCTCGGACCTTATTTAACCTGTCTCAGTGCGGTGCACATTAGGTCCCGGTGGTGGAGCTCTGAATCTGCAGTGTTTCTGTTCACGAAAATAATAACAATCAATAATAAAGTGGAAATAAAAAAGCGATTGCAAAGAGGTGAAACACCATCGGTCATTGGAAAAGCATTAGGCTACAGTTGGTCAACGATCGGAACAGTTCTAAAGGATAAAGTGAGAAAAGCCCTGCCCCGATGAAAGCTACAATTATTACTAAGCAACGCAGTGGTTTAATTATTGGGTTTTTGATCCTCCACATCAACCCGGCACAGATGGCTCAGGGAGCGGTCTGTCACTGGATCGAACTCGGGAATTTCCGTTCCTGAGCCCGGCGCTGAAACATACCTTTCTTAAGTGTTTTATATGCATAGAAAGGTAAAATATATATACCAAGACAAACGTTTGACTAACTGACGTTAAATAATACCGGATGTACCTGTTCTGACTAACTTAGTAAGAGAACTTCTGTTTTTTTTCCAATCCCGATCCACGGTAACCTACGCAAATCCTCCCGTATACTTTAAATCATCTCTAGATTACTTATAATACCTGATACAATGTAAATGCTATGTAAAATAGTTGTTATACTGCATTGTTTAGGGAAAAATGCCAAGAAAAAAGTCTTTACATGTTCAAACAACAAGTGCTGGAAGAGCACTTCTGGGTTTTCTCGATTCGCGGTTGGTTGAATCCGCGCATGCGGAACTCGTGGATAAGGAGGGCCAACTGTATTAATAAGATAAATATTTTGTAAAGTACTGCAGTTAGTAAATTTTATAATTACAGTACAATTAAACAAAATGCTTTAATTCCTCTACACTACATGACTTTGTTGTGTTTCAAAATCAAATTTTATGGCACCATGCCCATTTCCCCACCCCTCCATCATGTTTTTTCTGATAAATAGTTTATACCTTCAGCACCCCTTTCAGAATGCTGCCACCAGCTACACCACCCTTCAGATCATCTACTTCACATCCAGGCTTATTGACATCAAAGGATCGAATAACTGAAATAAGACAAACAGAAAAAATGTTAAAATAAGTATTCAGTTTTCCTCAGCACTCATCCTCACCTCTGGATTAAGAGGATGTGTTCAAATTTACAACTACTCCCTGTACCCAAGCACTTACAAACATGGAATGACTTTTATAAAGCTAAAAACAGTGAGGACTGATCAAGGAAGAGATGAGGAATCAAACAGGTATGATGGTGAAAAAAGGAACCATTTGCCAAAAGTTAAAATTTAAACATAACTAAGTCTCTCCCATCTCATTCCACTTTGGTATGTCTTCCTCACAAGCATGTGGGGAACAGTATCCAAATTAGGAGAGATGTTACACACAAGAGAAAATCTGCAGATGCTGGAAATCCGAGCAACACACACAAAATGCTGGAGGAAGTCAGCAGGCCAGGAGGCATCTATGGGGGAAAAAAAAGTACAGTCTACGTTTTGGACCTTTGGCAGGACTGGCTTTTTTTCCCCCCAAATTATAATATGTTACAAAAACTAGTCACATACAACTGCTTGAAAGAGTTATCCTCATAGATCATAACTTTCAAGTAACGTGCCAGATGACTCCATCATAAACAGAAAGATCATTCTATCCCACTTGTACAAGGACAAGGAGTACAGAATGTACTGTGGTGTCATTCTTTACCAAGAGTGGTTTGTTTGCAAGGTCACTGAGAATGCTGAACAGTTCCCAAATGACATGGCTGCCAGATAAGGTTTGCAGCAGGTAGCAAGTACAGTGCAATGGATACTCGGCATTGCCCTCAGTTAGCAGGTTCATCCAACTGCAAGACCATTAATTAGCATATAGTCCTTGTGGATATGGAGCACATCTGTCACCACTATGCTGTTTGAGACTACAATGGCAGATCCTGTAACTCAAAAATGGATATCCATAAGGCAGAGGAAACCATTAACAGAGGCAAAAATATACATGGCCACAATCTGCAGTCCCATGGCAGAGCACTGCCCTCATTTTATCACTTAAAACCAGCTGAGTAATCCTGGTTCACACAGTGCAGAAAACCATGATGGGACAAGTCATAACTGAAAAAAAAAACAACAGGGTGCTAATCTGGTGAAGCTGCCTTAAATTACATGCACATTAAACAACAGAGTGAAATAAGGACAAAAATCTTGCCAATTTGTTCCAGTACTTAAAACACCAGCATCAACAAGGCAATGAGGAAAAAAATTTCAGGTATATCCAGTTCATAAAAAAGCAATGCAATCTAATCTAGCAAATTACCACCTCAAACTAATCTTAATCATCAAAGTGATAGAGGTGCCATCCACGCAAACTAACCTGTTTATAAATATCTAGTTTTGGTTTTATGACTCCAAACTTATCAAAGCCTTGACCCACTCATTGACCATGTGAGATGAAAATCACACCAAGTAATATTTGACAAGAGTGTTGATCAAGGAGCCCTGATAAAATTGTAGTCAAAGGGTATCAAGTGGAAAACTACCTCAAGACTGGAGTCATACCTTAAAACACATGATGGCAGTGGTTTTGGACACTAATCATTTTAGCTCCAAGAGTTCTTCAGGGCAAAGTTCCAAGCACAATCACCTTCAGCTACGAATATTTGCTGATAATTTGAGAATACTTAATTGCATTTGGAAATCCTCAGCAAATGAACCAGACCCCCTCCTCTTCCTTGACGATCAACACAAATGCACCTCAAGGATTCATGCTTAGCCCACTCTATGCTCATGACTCAGTGGCGAAGTGCAGCTCAAATACCACCTGAGAATTTGCTGATGTCATACAGTAACTATCAGATGGTGATGAGGCGACATAGTGGTGAGGTAGATTGGCTGACTGAATGGTGCTACAACAACCACCTTGCATTCGATGTCAATAAGACCAAGGAATTGACTGTGGGCTTCAGGAAGGGGGAAATCTGCAGTTCTCATCAGGAGACCAGGGGAAAGGGTGACCAGTTTTAAATTCCTGGATGGTAACATCTCCGAAGATCTATCCTGGACTCAATGTATTAATGCAGTTACAAAGAAGGCATGCCAGTGGTTCTATTTCATTAGGAGTTTGAGGAGATTTGGCATATCATTAAAAACACTAGCAAATTTCTGGAGATGTACTGTGAAGAACATTCTAACTGGCTGCACCAACATCTAGTATGGAGGCACTAATGCACATGTTAGAATAAAGCTGCACAGGTTTGTAAACTCAGCCTGTCACATCATGGGCACTAGCTTCCCCACTATCAAGGGCACCCTCAAAAGATAATGCCTCAAGAGGCAGCATCCATAATGAAAGATCCTCACCATCTAATACAAGCTCTCTTCTCATTACTACCATCAAGATGGTGGCAGAGGAGTCTGATGGTACACACTCAACATTTCAGGAACAGCTTCTTCTACTCCCCATCAGTTTTCTGAATGATCTACGAACACTGATGATGGAATGATCTATACCTACTTAGCTCTTTTTGCACGATTTGTTCTATACTTATTGTAATTATAGTAATTTTTATGATTGTATTGTACTGCTACTGCAAAACAAATTTCACAAAATATGTCAGTGATAATAAACCTGATTCTGATACCTAGATAATATTTGTGGATGGGCCTATAATTTGCAAATAGTTTTTGTGCTATATGATGCCAATTACCAATATTGTCTTATAATTATTGTTTCCAGCAAGAAACTCAAACCACCTATCCTGGATATTCAATGCCATCACTGAGTATCCTGTAGTCAACATCTAAGAGTTGTCATTCACCAGGCACCACCACATCTCCCTCATAAATACTATAGCTACAAGAGCAGGTCCGAGGCTGAATATTCTGTTGAAGTGGCTCATCTCTTGATACTTTGATAGTCTTTCCATCACCTAGGTCAGGAATGGGAAGAAATACTTTTCACTTGCATAGATGAGGGCACCTCCGACATCAATCAAGAAACCCAACACCAGCAAGTACAAAGCAACCTGTTAAACTGGAAGTCCACCATCACTCTAAAACTTCATTCCTTCCAGCAATGTACAGTGGTTGTAATGTGTGCTACCTACAAAATGCATGCATTGCAGTTCGCAGTCCAGGGTACTCTGACAGAACCTCCCGGACCTGTAACTCCTTACAGCAAGAATGACAAGGACAGCAGGTGTACAGGAGCAGAGCCACTTCCAAGCTATCCTGGTAATCACACATAACTGGCATGCAAATATATAACAATTCCTTCAGCATTGCCAGGTTCAATTCTGCAACTCCATTTCCCAAGAGTATTGGAGTGTACCTTCACTAGAAGAGCTGCAGTGGTAGAAGGAGACACTTTCCAACTATCTTTTTGAGGGCACTTAGGGATGGACAAGGAATGCTAACTTTGCCCAGATCCTGAAAAGTGTGAGTAAAATTAAACAGATGAGGGCCCTAGCAGGAACAAAATCCATATCTAAATGGCACAGGCACCAAGGCTGAACAGAGAACTTTCAGCTATTCACTTAGTTTTCTATTTTTACCATGATTAGTGTCACTGCCAAACCTCATTCCATCCATCAATCTGAAGTGACTTTTTAAAAATGGTGACCATCAAGATTCATCATTGTCAGAAAGTCAACTTGCCTTTGAGTTCCTCCTTCTCAGTCAACTAGAAAACCCCAGTTGCAAATTTATCTGAAATCAGCTGGCTCAACATATTTCAAGGATCATATATATCCACAATGTACCTCCAATAAGAACACCAACAGCCCTGAAGGCACAACATTTATGGTAAATTTCAAAGTGTTAGAAATCTTGCTCCAATAAACTGAACAACCAGAAGGAAAAACAGTATGGTTTTTAAAAAACTTAATTGGTGTCAATATATGTAACGGACCAAAAATACACCCAGAAACAAATCAACGTTCTGTAGGATAAGTAAAGTACAATGCTTACCAATTAACCTAGGTTCAGATATAAAGTCTCGGATGGGAACTGGAATTTTTTTTACAATATACTCGCATACTACTTCAATGTTATATTTCAACTGCGCTGAGATAGGAATAATCGGTGCACCTTCTGCCACTGTACCTGCGGAACAAAACAGAAAAAGGCACTAAATTGTTTATTTATGCAGCCTCTTTATTAATTCAAGTACTTTAATAACATTAGGACAAGCCTTTGTATTGAGTGTTGCACAGCCTCTAAGGCAGCGAGCATTCATGTTTGGTCCAAGAGCAAATTGCATGCATGTAGTCCTACTAATTAATTACAACAGTCCTTTCTGTTATGTGGACCTTTATTGCAATGTGTTACTCCTGTCCCATGGCAATAAAGGTCAACATAATAGTTGTCTTCCAAAGAGATCATTTTTACCATTGCTGAGATCAGGAGTATGTGGATTAGCAGCTGCATTTTCCTGTATTACATGACTGTCTACATCAAAATTAACTAAATAATTTTAAAGAACTGTGAAGACACTTAATCATGTGATTTTCAATAGCTGTACTACTACAGAGAAAATCAGAAGTGTATATAGAAGAAAGACCTTCAAAGAAAAGGGTAAGGTGGCTATATTAGGTTACAAAAATGCAAGGTATGTTGAACTTTTGTAAGACATTAGTCTGGCCTCACAAGTTGAATTCTGGGCATCAATCTTAAGAAAGGATGTGCGCCTTGGACAGTGTGCAAAAAAATCGATAGCAAGGTATCAGAAATAAAAGAAAATAGGAGTTCTTTCACTGGAGAAGGACCAGAAACGTAAAGGGTCTTCAATAGTTTTTATACAGTAGTTATAAAAATCTAATTCCAGAAGGAACCGCAACATAAAGATTTAAGACAACAAGAACACAATGAGATTCCATGAGTAATTATTGGGACCTCGAATATACTCAATAACAACATTCACAAGGGAATTAAATGCATACTTTGAAGATTGAGAAGTTACAAAGCTCTGAGGAAAGGTCAGTGAAAAATGATTCAATAGATAGCTCTATTGCAGATTTATCTAATAACCACAGGCAAGATGGACCAGATCCTTTCCAATGTTATATATACACAAGGATCTAAGGATATTTTATAAGTTGAAGTTAATTTTAGAGCAACCTACCCTGAACAAAAGCAAGTATCTGTTCATACTGCTCCTTCGCTTGACTTTCCTTTACAAGGTCAATCTTGTTTTGCAGAATCAGAATGTGTTTCAGTTTCATAATTTCAATAGCAGCCAAATGCTCTGAAGTCTGAGGCTGGGGACAAGATTCATTGCCAGCTGGAGATCAGAAAAAGACACATTAACAAGTAGTATGAATGTTTACAATACCAGGCACTCAATGTTTTAATTTTCCACAGTAGCATTTGACTAAACCTTAAACTTAAGGAGGTTAAACATTGGGATGACTGTTAGGCACATCAAACAAAACTGGAGGTATAGTCAAGTGAAACATATTTTCTACAATTACTACAAATGAGTGTATACCTACTGGAAAGCACCTACATTATCTCGATATTCCGACCTACAAGTGTGACCTTGAGTTAAACAAACTGTTTTATGGTCCCTGTTAGTCACGACTAAAGCAGAGATTGACCATTCACTGAAACCTACATACTTATGTGCAACATATGGTGTTAGAAACATCTGTACTTCTTCGGCAAACAATAGCATCTATGGTGTATCCACTTTTATACCAGCTAATTGCACAACTTACTACAGACCAGATCTTGGAACTTCGTTCCTAACAGTATTTTACTTAAAGCCAATTACTCATCTGAAAAACTACTAAAAAGTATAGCAAAAATTAGAGAGAATATAACCCAGTAATGATAGCCACATTCAGAAATCTCACTGGCCTTCACAAAATATACTGAAGATCCCTCTTTCAATTGAAAAGTCAATTCAGCTCTGCAGACCAACTCAAAGAGGTTTTGACCATTTCAAAACGTTTTATTACACACAATAGCAACTGCTAACTAACTAGAGAGTGCTTTCAATGAAAAACAAATGTTGTCTTTGCATATAGTGATCTGATATTTATTTTATAACTTCCACCTCTATTGATTAGATATCTTCAAATTTTTAAGTTGGTTTTAAATGAACAGGCAAACCGGGTTTTTGGCAATACATTCACCACTGCCAATTCAGATATGAAACACAATATATGGGATTTCAGTGGCAAGTTTTGAGAACTATTAATTTAAAGCACCCTTCAAGATTTGTTTACATCAAAGAAACTTCAAAGTAAATCTGCATTAAGAACCAAGGGCCGAAAAAGACTCATGGAAGGATAACATTCTGATGTAATAAAAAATAGTGTGCTGGAAATACTCAGCGGCTCAGGCAGCATCCTGTACTGATGAAGGACCTTGGGCCTGAAATGTTCTCTTTTCTTTTTAACACAATGGTGCCTGACCTGCTGATTACATACAGCACCCTCTCCCTTTCAGTTTGCAACATCTGCATTTTTTAAAAAAGTAATCTTGTGCAAACATGTACCCACTGTTAATCCCCAGTTACCTATTAGCAGCAAAGCTGCATCCATGACAGCAGCTCCGTTCAACATGGTAGCCATCAAAATGTCGTGCCCTGGACAATCCACAAAAGAAACATGCCTATAGAGGGAAACAAACCATAGCCTAGGATAAATTTTCTTCCTTTCTTCCCATGAACATTATAAAAGTCAGTTCTCAGTTAACATTTGACTTTTTAAAATGACGTTCAGTTCTGTGCAAGTTTTAGGCACATGTAAAAAAAAATTCTGTAAAGCAAAGATAAAGAATTTTCTATAAAGAGCAACAAACAGTAAAGAACTAAATCAAATCAGTATTTGGTGTGACCACCCTTCGCCGTTAAAACTGCACCAATTATCTTACGCACACTGTCATGCAGTTTTATAAGAAAATTGGCTGGTAGATTGTTCCATGCATCTTGGAGAACTTTTGACAGTTCGTATGCAGACTTTGGCTGTCTTGCTTGCTTTTGTCTCTCCAAACAGCCTTGATGATGTTGAGAACAGGGCCCTGCGGAGGACATACCAATTGTTGTGGAACTCCTGGTTCTTCTTTTCACTGAAGATAGTTATTTATGACCTTGCCTACATGTTTGGGGTCATTGTCCTGTTGCAGAATGAAACTGGGACTGATCAGACACCTCCCTGATGGTATTGCATGATGGGTGATAATCTGCTTGTACTTTTCAGCACTGAGGATTCCATTCATTCTGACCAGATCAACTCTATTTACAGAAATTCAGCCCCAAACCTGTAGCAGGGAACCTCCACGGCTGGCTGTATACACTCAACCACAAAGTGCTCTCCAGCCCTACAGACAAGCTGCCTCCTCTATCGGCCAAAAATGTCAAATTTTGACTTGCCAGCCCAGATTGCTTGCAGCACCACAGTCCTTGTGCTTTTGTACATAGGTGAGTCTCTAGTCTTTGTTTCCACTTCAGAGGAATGGCTTTTTGACAGCAACTCTTCCATAAGGACCACTTCTGACAAAGCTTCTCCGGATTGTACTTGGGTTCCAGTGGTTTCTGTAAGTTCAGATCTGATAGCAGCGCTGGGCTTCTTCCAACTTAGAAGGGACGTCTGTTTGATGTATCTATCGTCTGTACATCCAGTTTCCATGGCTGACCACTACGTTACTGGTTCTCAACCATGCCCATTTCTTTGTGCTTCTTCAGAAGAGCTTGGACAGCACATCTTGAAACGTCTGCTTGGGAGAGACCTTGCTGATGCAGGATGACCACCTTCTGTCTTGTTAGTATGCTCATTCTTGCCACAGTGTAAGAAGTAATGATTTAAAGGGTAAGCTGTCACACCTATCACACCCTCACCTTTTAGCATGATTGTCCTTTGCCCAGTTTGATTCCTTCTACACCCGTTTCTGTTCGTATCCAAATAAGCACATTCTAACAAACAGAAGTGAAGCTACGGAATCCAGTGGGACACAATATCACAGTCAACTTGGAAGTCATGGCATTCGTGATATCTTTCAATGTGTTTCAAAGAAGTGTTTTTCAATTAATCCCACACTTCTCCTTTAACTCTACTGACATTCAAATATTCATATTGTAATCCTTCTGAATCTTGCTATTAAATTTACTTCCTTCAGTCTTTCCGGTTGCATTACCAGTTGTGTAAAAACAATTTCCTCCTGTCCTTTCTTGATTTACTTTTCAGGAGGCAATGTCTTTAAAGGAATCAACAATTGAGAAAAATTGATTTACAATTTTATTGCCAGCAATGTACATTTTATATCTGCTGAGTATATAAAATCATTTTCCTTTAAGTGGAACATTTAAATGAGAAGAGAAAATTTATAAATACATTCTACCCACCTTAAACACTTAATTAACATTCCTTCCTGAATATTTCAGTGCCAATTTACATATTACACCTCAAATTATTTATCATTAACCACAAAGCTTAAACAAAACAACAATTTGAATAGTTGGACATTATTAACCAAGAAGAAACAGGCACATATGTTCAAAAATGTTACACGGAATGGTACTGACTGTCACAATCATAACAATGAAAGAGGTAAATACAGTACTGGGCAAAAGTCACAGGCGTGCACATACGGATATGTGCGTATATACGTATTATATATACACACAAAAATATACGGTGTCTAAGACTTTTGCAAATTACTGTATTTGTTAACTTAGAGTGGTGAACAAGTTTATATCTGGTGGGAGCAGAGAATGTTGGGAATGGCGACAATGGAGTGCTGTGGGAGGGTGTGAGGTACGTGGCAGAGAATGAGTGCTAGGGGCAGATGGGGTGTAGACACACCCAACCTTAAGATACCAGCATGGTCATTTGATTCCAAACAATTGGTTTATTGATCAATACATATTCTCTCTCTGCTGCTTGCCACCCCCTTCCCAACCATGATTCCCCTTTCCCTGTCCCATTTGCACTCTCAGAGCACAATAGAGACTGGAGACCCCTACCAGAATCAGATTTATCATCACTCACATTATGAAATTTGTTTTTTTTTAATGCAGTAGTACAGTGCAATACATAACATTACTACAGTACTGTGCAAAATCTTAGGCACCCTGCTATATATGTGTGCCTGAGACTTTAGCACGATACTGAATGATCTGGTTTGCACTAACCTGACTAGCTTGAAATTTCCTTTGACCCCAGGAATATCTGAAGGGAATTCATCTGGTGTGCTGCTCCCACATGATCTGTAACAATCAGGCCTTGGACAACTGGGATCATCTAATTTGTAAACCTAGAGATATTGCAACTAGTTATAGAAAACTCATGCAAAAGTTTAGAAGGCAACAACCATTTAACACCTTAGAATGATGTCATGATATTTAACATTTCAGTATAATGACTTTTAAAATTTTAGATTAAAAAAATTAAATCTTTGAACATCATGACTAAAGTTCATTAGTTGCTTTCCCATCAAATAAGTTTAGATTGAACTAAAAAGATTGGTCAAAGATAGGGGCACCTTTTCACATAACAGCCTAAACTACTTTTGAGCATTTAAGAATTTTACAACAGAGAACAAGTGCAAATGAAAAAATTGCAAATGGTTTACAATGTCAAAAAGTAGAATATAAAATCTTAATCATTTGACCATATTTCATGGAAGTACTGCATAAATGTAATAAAAATATGCACAGAATTTTAATGAAACATTTAACAAATGACCATAATGCATTTCCATAAGATTTTACAACCTTGGCATTGGCATATCCCAGCTTGATTGTGATATTTCTTTCTAGTTCATTTTTAAATCGGACCGTCTGAACGCCAGAAATAGCTTTAACTACAGTGGACTTCCCATGGGCTACATGACCAATTGTGCCTGAGAAAAAACATTTGGTAGGAAAAAAAATTAAATTACAATATCCATTGTATGCAATGCATGCTTTCAAATCTTGATCTTAAACAAGATAAAGAGCCAATTTCTCCATTTTTTAAAAACTTAACTGAACAGCTTTGCATGAAACCCAGCAGCTTAGAATGCTCATCTTCTCAAATCCATTGCATAGTACTTACAACAAATTGCTAAATTTCAGATCAATAGTTTTAAAATGAGAATTTTAAAATCCTGTCTGATAAAGTTTGATTGAAATTTAGTTTATTTTCCAAGGCACTGGGTTAGCCATATCATTCAATCTACTGTCCACCTCTACCTTTCAGTGCTAGTACAGTGCAGCCTGGTAGAGAACAGAACCCTGATAGCATTTCTTTGCAGTCAATCTCCCTGCTGTTATCATCTGCATGTTGCACCACCTAGCAATTTTCCAGTCTAAACGCTGCTTATATAGCTCATCACTTCAGAAACATCACAAAATGCACAATTTTAAATTCCTCTCTCAGTTACATTTACTCTCAATTTGTAATGCTATTCAATTGTAACAGCATTCAGGACACATCCATTTAATCAGAATATGCATTAATGCAAGTTATCAACTTTGCCAATTTTTAGCCAACTCCAAGAGCCCAAATCCAAGTCATCAGCCTTCTTAATTCTAAGTATCCGGTATTGTTGGGCAGGGATTTGCCCGTGCATTATTCTGGGATAAAATAATAGTACAACTGACAAGAATTATGGTATATATGTCATTAAATTTGATCGAAAATATCATTGTTAAAGTATAACATGTTTCTTGCAGTAGCCCTTGAAAGATTTGGGTTGTAAATTAAGGCCTTCCTGCAAAAAGATGTCCAACAATGTTCTATATCAAATAAACCATAGGAAATGCAGGGTTGGGAAAAGCTACGAGACATTTGCTGCAGAATTACAGCTTAACATGTCACAAATAATCAATTTCAATTTCGGGGCAGATATGTGAAAGACAAGAAAGTTCAATTTAATGTGATGCCAGCAGGGAAGATTGTGTGCACACCTTTTACAAGTTTTCAGATATCAATTCTAATTTGCATCCTTTCTAAATTACAAATTCTTAATCTGCTTAAAGTTGGTTTCTCTACATCCAGTTAGATAGTTCAAACAGTTTAGACCAAAGATATATTCATCATAAATATAAACAATAAAACTAAAAATGAACATTCATTTAATTACCAGGCAAAATAATAAAAACGAGTATTTACTTAATTATCAGCCAAAAATATTTAATAACTCACCTATGTTGATAGTGGCTTGCCTGCTAATGACTTCAGGAGAAAGTGGTGTTAACTTGGTAACATCCTGTAAAACACAAGCACTGAATTAAACCACAAAACATTATACAAATCCAAATTATTCATTAATGGATATACATTGCACTCCCTTTCTAACATTCAATTTCTCTAATTTTTTATTCACATCAATTCCTTCCTGGTCAAGAGACAAATTTGCACAAAAAAAAAGTCAATCATTAACCATGCTTCACCAGTCTGGAAATGTTAATTTCTTTCTGACAGAAAATCAGAACAAAAGCTAATAAGAAATTATTGTGGATTGCATTTCCCAGATAGGAATAATCACTTGCAAACCTTCTGAAGAATGATTTGAAACTGTCACCAATTTGATTAATTCTACTCTGAAACCCCCATATTTGTTTCACTTTGACATGTTTTCAAATGTCATCCCTGCTGCTTAAGATACAGTACTGTGCAAAAGTCTCAGGCACATATATTTGCCAATGTGGAGAGGACAGCGAGTTTATACATTTGACGGGAACAAAGGATATTGGAAACGGTGAGGGTGGAGTGCTGTGGGAGGGGTGTAGAACAGGTAGTGGAGAATGAGTGCCGGAGGCCGGGCTGGTGCGGGTTTACACACACGTCAGGCCCTGAGACACCAGGTAAAGTCATTTGATTCCAAACAATTGGTTTACTGATCATTACAGAATGTCTCTCTAGTGCTTCCCGCTCCCTCCCCTCTCCCTTCCCCTTTTCCTAACCATGATTCCCCACTCCACGTCCCGTTCCCACTCTTGATCCACAACAAAGTCCCATATCAGAATCAAGTGCATCATCACCCACATGTCATGATTTTTTTTTGTGTGGCAACAGTACAGCGAAATACATAAAATTACTACAGTACTGTATCAATGTAAAAATGCAGGCCACAAACCATGTCCACAACCACAGGACTGATATTAATTTCAAAACAGAATTTTACTTTGTCCATTCATCAGAAATTTTTAAAGATGTAAATAATGAGGATGGTTGCCCAGACACTGAGGAACATATATCAACTGAAATGTTGAGTTGGAGCACTGGCAAATGGAATTTAATTCAGACAAACATGAAGGTTACATTTTCAGTTGTTTAATAATGGCAAGTGATGTACAGAGGGATCTTGGTGTGCAAGTTCAAGCCAGTTTAAGATAAAGACATGGTGGACAGGTTAGTGAAGGCATTTAAATTGCCAACAGAGTCAGGGGTACTGAGTATAAGACTTGGGACATCATGATGCAGCTGTACAAGACAATGGCTATGCCACACTTGGACTATCAATAGTAGTTCTGGTTGCTGCACTTTGGAAATAATGTGGTAGCACAGGAAGAATGCAGAAGAAATTCATCAGGCTGTTGCCTTAAATTAATGCTTCAGTTAAAAGGAGAGATTGGATATGCTGGGTTTGTTCTCATTTCAGCACAGGAGGCTGAAGACCTTAAGACCTTTATTAAATTATGAGGGGCTTAAATTGTCACCACCATGTTCTAAGGGTAGGAGTGTCTAAAATTAGAGGATAAAAATTTGAGGTGAGATGAGAATTATTTGAAAGCGAACTGAGGGGCAAATTTTTCAGAGGGGTTGATGGTAATTTGTAATAAGCTTAGAGAGCAGGTGGCAGGTAGCAGGTGGGTCCATTACAGCATTTGGATGGTACCATGGATAGGAAATGAGGGACATGGGCCAAAAGATTTGTTCCTGTGCTGTACTATATGAAATCAGTAATGGGCTAGTTCCATAATCAACCTAAATAATGTAGTTATCAACTAGATGAAGATAAAGAAAACTGCTTTGCAAGCTTTTGAAATAATTAGCAAAATTCCTTCCTCCACATAGCTCTTAACAGCAAAAAATAAATGTGCTTAAAAGGTTGTTTACATGAATTACACATTTCTCACTCTATCTCATCTGCAGCTCAATGTGACTGAACTTTTGAGTTTACTAATAACTATGGTTATAGCAAGGTTGATGATGCAGGTTTTCAGTGGGCCTCAGGATCCATCTGTATGCAGGCGACAGTTAAAAGCATCACAGGTGCTCATGTGTAACAGCAAACACACACCCTGGAAGGAATTATTTTATTTTGGTGAATGTGACACAACCGAATTCTCAGAGAAGCTGCAGCACATAAAACAAACCCTGCAAACCACATTTTCCAAAATAATTTTATATATATGTATGAACAACTTTGTTTGGAGAAAAAAAAGACTACAGATGCTGGAAATCTGCATCAATACACAAAGGAACTGAAGGAACTCAGCAGGTCAGGTAGAGGGAAATGAACTGTTGCCATGTCAAGTCAGGATCCTTAATAAAATTGGCAAGCCCACTAACCACCCTGCTTCAAAGTTCAAAGCAAATTTATTATCAAAGTATATATGTGTCACCATATACAATCCAGAGATTTATTTTCTTGTGGGCATACTCAGTAAATCCAAGGGCCATAATAGTCAGTGAATGACAGCACCTAACAGGACGGACAAACAACCAATGTGCAACTACAGAAGTATGAAGTGTCCTTGAAAGCGAGTCCATAGGTTGTGGGATCAGTTCAGAGAACGGGCAAGTGAAGTTGCCCCACTGGTTCAAGAGCCCGATGGTTGAGGGATAATAACCGTTCCTGAACCTGGTGGTGTGAGTCCTGAGGCTCCTGTACCTTCTTCTGGATGGCAGCGACGAGAAGAGAGCATGGCCTGGATGGTGGGGTACCTGATGATGGATGCTGCTTTCTTGTGACAGTGCTCTATGTAGATGTGCTCAATGATGGGGAGGGCTTTACCCATGATGGACTAGGCTGTATCCATTACCTTTTGTTGGCTTTACAATTCAAGAGCATTGGAGTTGCCATACCAGACCGCGATGCAACCAGTCAATATATTCACCACATCCACATAAGTCCGTCAAAGTCTTAGCTGTCATACTGAATCTTTGCAGGAAGTAGAGGCCTTCTGCCCCAGGATTTTTTTATATAAAAGAGAAGACCAAACAATAAGCCATAAAATAATAACTATAAAATAAGTAATTCTTGCTTTTCAAGTTCCCCTCACCTTCTCAGGCCACTTCACTGTTCTTCAGCTCAAAGTTTAGAGTCTCACACCCGTTTTGTTTGTAATGCACTCCTTTTACTGTCACTGATGGGCCTCCTTTATCATACAAAACTCATCAGCAACCCATCCTTAAAGAACAATTATTACTTCCTTCAAATAGCACAATTCCAACATTTTGTCTTCCCTCCAAAAATCTTACATCTGCTTTGTAATGTACAGGTGTGTAAAGTACTACAATGTATCAAGCCCTTCAAACCATTGAGCACATCAACATGAAACACTGTCATAGGAAAGCAGGATCCATCATCAGAGATCCTCACCACCCAGGCCATGCTCTTTCTTCACTGCTGCCATCAGGTAGAAGGTATAAGAGCCTCAGGATTCACATCACCATGTTCAGGAACAGTTACTACCCCACAATCATCAGGTTCTTGAACAAAGGGATTAACTACACTCACTCCCATCCATTGAGATGTTCCCACAGCCAAAGATCTCACTTTAAGGACTCTTTATCTTGTTATTTCAAGTTTTTATGATTGAATATTTATATTTGCACTTGTACACTTCGTTGTCTTCTGCACTCTGCTTAATCTTTCACGGATCCTGTAATAGTTACTATTCTATACATTTGCTGAGTATGCCCACATGAAGATGAATCTCAGGGTTGTATATGGTGACATAAATGTACTTTGATAATAAAATTTACTTTCAACTTTGAGAACAAGAGAAATTTAGAATCATTTTAAGTCAGCAAGAGTTCCATTAAAGTACCTTACAAAACCTATTAATTTTTTTGTTCAAGCTAAACTGTAGGCTGGTGGGATAAAGGTAAAAATAAAGTAGAGAATGTCTATCAGTAATAGGGAGGTGAAAGAATTGTATTGTCTTTGTTCCTTCGGCCAATACATTTTAAAAGCCTTTCAAAATGCAGAAATAGGATGATAATAAAACTGGCGGCTTAGATCGTGGTTCTACAGAGGAACTACAGCAAGCATGGGAGGAAAAGTCTCCCCCGCCAAGGCCCCGGGCAGAGGTGCAGTCTTTCCAAACCCACCCCACACTTTCTTGATCCACTGAGGTCCCCTTTCCCTCCTCTTTTTATTGTTGGGACTCCAACCCAAGTATGTGGCCTCCGAAGTAAGACCAGGGATACAGACTCCAGGTACCTTGTCAGATCAAGGATACAGACACACCAGCTCTAGCCCAACTAGAAGCCCAGGGAAACAGGCCAAGGACCGGGACTCCTGACCAACGTAAAGCCTGGGACACAGATCTATAGTCCAACGCATAGCCCGGTACACAGGTCCAACATCTCAGACTCCAGCGCAAAACAAGGCCCGGGACACATGCCGACGCTCTCGCATTTCAGCCCAACGCAAGGCCCAGAGACACGAGCTCAGCTTCGCCGGCTCATGGACAGGCCTTTCGCCGCTACTCCTGCCCCCCTCTCTCTCCCGTGGCGACACTCACCAAGGCGCTGAGGTCTTGCCTGGCCAGATGCGGCTGCCCCACCGTGACTCCGGCATCATCCCCCGTCATCTCGAACCCAATCCCCGCAACCACCAGGCACCTTGCGCCGCTCCCTGGATGATGCAATCCTCTCAGCAACAACGACAGCGCCCGGGATCAAGATGGGCCTTCGGCAGCTCTCGCGCCCCCTTCAGGACGGGAAAATATCCTCACCGTGTGAGAAACGGGGTTCAAATTGGACCTGGGGAGAGAGAAAAAAACAATGTTCATTGGTGTTTTTGTTCTCACGTGTAAAAAACTTGCCTTGCATACTGTTTGTAATAGATCGAGTCATAACACTGCATCGAGCTAGTCTAAAGTGTGAAAGCTACCGAAAAAGTGCAGTGCAAGTAAACAATGAAGTGCAAGATCATAACCAGGTAGATTGTAAAGCCAAGAGTCAATCTGATCAAGAGTTTGGTAACAGTGGGATAGGAGCTATCCATGAGCCTGGGATCATGCTTTCAGGTTATTGTGGAGAATGTTTTGAATCAGTGGTGCAACGATGTTCTGAAGTGTCATTAACATTTCTATCATTTTATGTTTCTGTTTCAGATTCCCATGCAAATGTGTTCTGTGATATAGAACAGAAAAGCACAAGAACAAGTGCTTCAGCCCGCAGTGTATATGCTGAACATGTAACAGTGATCCAGTGACAATGAGAGTCATAGATATCGGCACTCAGTGTTCACAGTGTGGTCAATATTCAGTTGTAAAAACCAAACACAGAGAACCTGCATCCAATCTGCAGGAGTGATCCTGAGCTTCCAGTTGCTTGCTACTTGAATTCCCCATCTCATTTTTACCTGTATGTCACTGTTACAACAAGGCCCAACACAAGCTCGAGGAACAATATCTCATCTTTTGATTGGACATGCCTTTTGAACTCAAATTGAAACCTTCAACTTTAAGTCGTCATTCAGCACAGAAACGTGCTCTTTGGTCCATTCAATTTGCACCAACCATCAAACAGTCATATACACTAATCTTACATTAATCACAGTTTATTTCCTTCACATTTTCATTAACAAAGGAGCATACTGTCCTCCTAACTCAGAGATATTCCTCCAAGTTCTTTGCCAGTGAAAACTAATGTTTTTTAAATCTTTCCCAATTCTCATGAAGGATCGTGAAGGGAAATGGAACATTATCTATTTCACTTTCCAGATATTCTGCCAGACCAGCTGAGTTTCCAACATTTCTGTTTTTATTTCAGAATTCCAGTGGTTGCATTCATCTGTAGCAAATCGCTTTCATGAAATAAAGTTTTAATTTAAGCTGAGAGAAACATGTTGCTTTCAGATGTGTGGTAGAAATAAATAATTAATTTCTTTGTGGACATCACAATAAAAGTTGTACTTGACAGAGAAATTTCAAAACAGGAAGAACTCTAAGTGATATAACTGCTCATATAAGTGATATGGGTTTTGCAACCAGGCAACTGTAAAGCTTTTCTGCCTGGACTTACATGTACTTATTTGGCAATTCCATTTGATCCTGTATCAGGAAATAAGCAGGTTTTGAGGATTTGGATCAACAAAGAGGGAAGAACACTTAAGTTTTTACAAAGTATTTATTTAAAGTATAACAAGATATATGATATCATCTCAAAGTATACAGGGCTATTTACATTACATTTGTGAAACTCAGGCAAAATAACAATAAAGATAAAGATGATTATCTTGATTTGTTAGATATACGAAACCAAATTTCCCTCGGGATTAATAAAGTATATCTATCTATCTACCTATCTACATTGAAACACGCAGGGAAATGTGTCGTTTTGCATCACTGAGCAATACAGTTTACAGATTGTGATAGAGGCAGTGCGTAAGTGTTGCCACGCTTCTGGGCCGACGTAGCATGCCTACAACTCGCTGACCTTTATCGTACATCTTTGGAATATGAAAAGAAACCAGAGCACCCAAGGAAGCCCATGCAGTCACAGGGAGAACGTGAAGCTCCTCACAGGCAATGACGGGAAATCAGTGATTGCTGGAGCTGTAAAGCGTTTGTGCTAACCACTGTGCTACTCTGCCATCAGTACCAGAAGAATGCAACACTTTCCCCTTAATTGCAAAGAAGGAATGTCAAAAATAAGAGTTTGGCTTGCAGAACGAGCAAGATTGGTGTTGGCGGGGGGGGGGAAGGTGTGATGCTGAGAGGGGCAGGGTAACACAACATCTCCTCCATCCACTAATCATTAAGTATATTGTACTGTACAAATATGACAATTAAAAAGGACAGATGCAAGACAAAATAAAAATAACAAACTTAAAACTCAGAGAAATTTGAACAACTTTAATACCAAAGATGATAACTCAAATTATCCAACTGAAAATCAGCTTTGACCAATGTGGCTGCTTCAAAGGATGTGAGTTGGTATGCTATTGGATTTTATGATTATTATTAGAATTTTATGATCATATTTCACAATTCTTTGAAAAATGAAACAAAGTGACTCAATTCATAACAAATTTATTGTTAATTAAACAGAGGGGGGAAATAATCCTGGAATACCAAGACTACATTATTGTTATGATCCCTTCATGAGAGACCAGTTCTCATTTGAATAGATTTGATAATTCACTAGAGTACGTTACAGAAAAAAAACGATCACATTATAGACAATAATCGACATAATCTTTTCCTAAATCATAAATTGAAGGAAAGAAGACTTACATTTGGCATCCAAAGCAAGTTACAGTATCCCTATCCTGTATTTGAAGATAATTTTTTGTAACATCCAGGAGACAGGCTTAGAAATGTGGAAAGCATATACTTGAATATCAGTTATAGACGTGTCCTCCTTGCAAGACCCGAAATACCAAGGACGAATGGCATTTGTCAACCCTCAGAGTGGATACTAATTTTGTTTGTATCTGCTGAACACCAAAGATCTTGCACTCAGAAAATTCTGCCAACACATTATAAGTACTTTAAGTTACTGACACAGATTATACTTTCGTGTTACCTCCTCCGGCTCTGGTGAAATATGGGAGAAATGTGAATGAAGCCACAGTTTATTCTGCAGGAGAGCAAATGAAAGCACAGACCATCCTGAACTAGTGTTTTGAACTTTGATACATTAGTAGAAAGGAATTTTCCAATGGCAATGATGATCTCCATGATTACCCTCTACAGATGCTTCCTCACCTGTCAAACATTTCCAGCATTTTTGGCTTTATCTACCTCAAAGTTCAAAGTAAGTTTATTATCAAAGTACAGGTATGTCACCTTATACAACCCTGAGATTCGTTTACTTGTGGGCATGCTCAGCAAATCCAAGAAACAAAATAGCATCAGTGAAAGACTACACACAACAGGGTAGACAAACAACCAATGTGAAAAAGACAACTAACTGCAGATACAAAAGAAAAGAAAATGTATATGCAATAAATATCAAGAATATGAGATGAAGAGACCTTGGAAGAGAGTCAATAGGTTTGTTGGAACAGTTCACTGGTGGAGCCAGTCAAGTTGAGTTAAGTTTTCCCCTCTGCTTCAAGACCCTGATGGTTGAGGGGTAATAACTGTTCCTGAACCTGGTGATGTGAGTCCTAAGGCTCCTGTACTTCCTTCCTGATGGCAGCAGCGAGAAGGAAACATGGCCTGGGTGGTAGTCTCCTTGATGATGGATGTTGCTTTCCTCTGAGAGTACTCTGTGTAGATGTGCTCGGTGGTGGGGAGGGTTTTACCCATGATGGATTGCCCACAATAGCTTAAGATTTTTGTTTAAATTCTAGGAATTACAATCACACTTTTTGCAATCACACTTCTTGTACTTAACTCTTGGAATCCAGGGTTCAGTTTGATAAACCTGTCGTGCATTGTGGTAAGGATCAAGTGTGGTCTGAACAGGGCTTAGACTGTGTGTGTGTGTGTGTGTGTGTGTGTGTGTGTGTGTGTGTGTGTGTGTGTGTGTGTGTGGTGCGTTTTTGCATATTATGTCCGTGCAGCAGAGACATAATAGCTGGTGTAAGAGGCCACTTCAAGCATATACATTCAGGTGTCTTTCACACGTCAAAAAAAAACAAGTAATCCTAGGTTCCAGGGGACTGTTGAAAATGAAAAAAATAGAGTCATAAAGTCATTCAGCCATACTGCAAGAAAACTGGCACATCAGTTCACTAAGTCTATGTGGACTATCAAGTCCCACTTAGACTAATCCTATCCTCTACACATTATTCTCCCCATTTTATTTTCCTCCTATTAACTACCCCAGATTCTACCACCCACCTGTACACCACGGACATTGAATTGGCCTATTTACCTGGATTTCTTTGGAAACCAGAGCAATGGCAAAAATCCCTAGTCGCAGCGAGAATGTTTGAACTCCACACAGCCAGTACCAGAAGTCAGAATTGAACTTAGCTTTGTAGAGCTATGAGGCAGTGTCTCCATCAGCTGCAGTACGAAACTAAAAATGATTAATCAGGATCTGGCCCAGAATCAAATCTTCCTCCAAATTTTCTGAACGGTTTCCAGGAAAGAAATAAAAGTTCAAAGATTCATTTATTATTAAAGAATACAACTCTGAAATTTTTCAATTCCCAAGTAACCATAAAACCAAGAAAGAAAAAGGCAGCACGATCATCAACCCCACAAATCCCACCTCCCTGGAAAAAATCCCAAACAAAAACAGAACAGGCATATCAACCCCCAAATCCCTCCTCCCGCACAAAAAAAAACAAACAAAAACAGATCAGGCGCATCAACCCTTGCAAATCCCTCCTCTCGCACAAAAAAATGAAGAAAATAGATCAGGCACATTGACCCCCAAATCCCTCCTTCCACACGAAAAAACCCGAAAAGATCAGGTGAAAAAGCACAAAATATAAAAACTATATGACTGAAAAAAAAGGAGTCTAAAGTCCAAATCCACATCCAAAACACAGAAAAAACCTGGGCAACACTTTCTGGGGACAGTGGCAGGCTCTTCCCTCTCTGGTACAGAGCAACCAATCAAAAGGAAAACAGCCATCACTCACCCTCTGCACTTGCTTTGATGCTTTAATCTCTTCTATCGGCAAACAGTGGAAGCCATAATCGGCAAAATGGAGCCAATCATTGCCTTGTGCCCTGTCCTGCAGCCTACTGCCACGAGGTTCATGCATGCTGCCTCTGCCTCCCGGAATACTCTCAGAGACTGCAGAGCACTGGGAACACCCAAACAATCTCCAAACTTCACACTCACCTTAATGTTTCAATTGTTCTCGTTTCTTTAATTAGCGGACAATGAAAGCTATAATCGGCAAAATGGGGTCAAACATCAGCTCATGCGCCATCCTGCAGCCTTTTTGCCACAGGGTTTGCTCACACTGTCTCTGCTTCCCAGAATCTTCTGGGTACAGAGCCATGGAACACCCAAATGATCTCCAAACAGCAAAGCAGAGCCTCCAACAGTTCCAGAATGACATTCAAGACAAGAAGAAAATGTAAAAGACATAAAAGAAGTGAAAAAGATGGTTTCATAAAAATACAGAAATCTACAGCACATTACAGGCCCTTCGGCCCACAATGTTATGCTGACCATGTAACCTGCTCTAGATGCTGCCTAGAATTAACCTACCGCATAACTCTCTACTTTTCTCAGCTCCATGTACCTATTTAAGAGTCTCTTAAAGGACCCTATTGTATCCGCCTCTACCACCTTTGCTGGCAGTGCATTCCATGCACCCACCACTCTCTGTGTGAAAAACTTATATTTGACAACTTCCTTGTACCTGCTTCCAAGCACCTTAAATGTTAGCCATTTCAGCCCTGGGAAAAAGCCTCATGCTACTGACACGATCAATGCCTCTTATACGCCTCTATCAGGTCACCTCTCATCCTCCGTTGCTCCAAGTTCACTCATGCTATTCTCATAAGTTATGCCCTCCAATCCAGCAACATCCTTGTAAATCTCCTCTGTACTCTCTCTATAGTGTCAACATCCTTCTTTTAATGAGGTGACCAGAACTGAACACAGTACTCCAAGTGGGGTCTGACCAAGGTCTTCTATAGCTGTAACATTACCTCACAGCTCTTGAACTCAATCCCACAGCTGATGAATGCCAACACACCATATGCCTTCTTAACAACACTGTCAACCAGTGCAGCAGCTTTAAGGGTCCTATGGACACGGACCCTGTTGGTCAGAAGAAACTGCAGTCTGATCAAGGACAGGGGAAGCAGACAAGTTACTTTGTTTACCCCATTTTGTGGACTCTGACAGCTTCTTGCTCTTGGATAATCTAATCAGAGCAACTGAATGTGGACACAGGAGGCTTCAGGTAATGATCTGCTAAACCTGAGACCATTCTCAAACAAATAGCCATTTGTTATGTGAAGGACATGGACTCTGAACTGATTCTAGCTCTGAGACAATCTAATCAGAGCAATATACCTGAGACCATTCTCAGAGGAGTAGCTACTTGTTTTGTAAAATGCCAGTCCTGCAATCGATAATCTCGTTAGACTCTGTCTGGGTTGCCTCATTTAACTGGTTTGGACCAGTCAGAGTGTAAAGACACAAATACACAAGGCTGGGGTGGGCAGAGCCATGAAACAATGTTGGCTGTAGCCCTGTACAATGACCAGTAAGAAAGTGACCCAGGTAGGTCAGGTGACCTTGAGCCAATGGGGTGGAGATCCCATGGTTCAACTGATGAGGAACGTATGAGACTCAGGATCTCCAAATACGCAAGGGCGATAACTCTCCAGCAGCCAGAGACCAACCATCACGTATAAGGAGGACCCCACGGACACGTGGAGATCGGGACCATGAGGAATGCCTGGCCAACGTAGACTCTTTTCCTGGGTAATATCCTTTTCTCTTCATTGACTGTTCATGGACTGTCAGGGAATTCTAGTAGGGTGCGCACAGAGACAGTTCGTGAACCCACGTGCTTTTAGTTGAAACAATAAAAGTTACTTGTCAGTAACTACAGATTCTCTTGCCTCACTGGTCATTATTACAAGGGGTGATTTTTGTAACAACTCCAAGATCTCGCTGATCCTCCACACTGCCAAAAGTCTTACCATTAGTATTATGTTCTGTCTTCAAATTTGACCTACCAAAATAAACCACTTCACACTTAACTGGGTTGAAGTCCATCTGCCACTTCTCAGCCCAGTTCTGCATCCTATTGATGTCCCACTGTAACCTCTGACAACCCTCCAGACTATCTACAACACCCTCAAAGTTTGTGTCATCAGCAAACTTACTAACCCATCCTTCTACTTCCTCATCCAGGTCATTTATAAAAATCACAAAGAGGAGGGGTCCCAGAACAGATTCCTGCGGAACAACACTGTTCACTGTACTCCATGCAGAATACGAACCATCCGCAATCACCCTTTGCCTTCTGTGGACAAGCCAGTTCCGGATCCACAAAGCAAGGTCTCCTTGGATCCCATGCCTCCTTACTTTCTGAATGAGCTGTGCATGGGGAACCTTATCAAATGCCTTGCTGAAATCCATATACACTATATTCACTGCTCTACCTTCATCAGTGTGTTTTGTCACATCCTCAAAGAATTCAGTCTGGTTTGTAAGGAACGACCTTCTCTTGACAAAGCCATGCTGACTATCCCTAATCAGATTATGTCTCTTCAAATGCTCATAAATCCTACTTCTCAGGATCTTCTCCAAAAACTTACCCATGACTGAAGTAAGACTCTCTGGTCTGTAATTTCCAGGGTTATCAAAACTCCTTTTCTTGAACAAAGGAACAATGCTTGCAACCTTCCAATCCTCTGGTACTTCTCCCGTCACTATTGATGATACAAAGATCATCGCCAGAAGCTCAGCAATCTCCTCCCTCACTTCCCACAGTAGCCTGGGGTATATCTTGTCCGGTCCCGGCGGCTTATCTAACTTAATACCTTTCAAAAGCTCAAGCACATCCTATTTTTTAATGTCTATACATTTAAGCACTTCAGTCCACTGTAAGCCATCCCCACAATTGCCAAGGCCCTTTTCACGAGTGAAGCCTGAAGCAAAGAAATGCTGTATGCCGGCGCCATCTTGACCGGAACTACTAATATCATCAAAGGTGATGTTCTCTTTCTATTACTGAGTTAGAAATGCTTGCAGTTTTCCAACAGTTCTTTTTGTAAAGCTCCATAACCTGGGCCTCTGTACTTCCCTCTGCAACTGGATCCCTGATTTCCTAACCAGAAGACCATAATCTGTGCAGGTTGGAAGTAACATCTCCTCCTCATTCACGATCAACACTGGTGTGCCTCAGGGATGCATTCTTAGCCCACAGCTCTACCCTCTCTACACCCATGACTGTGTGGCTGAGCAGAGCTCAAATGTCATCTATAAATTTGCTGACAATACAACTATTGTTGGCAGAATTTCATATGGTGACGAGAGGGCGTGCAGGACCAAGATTTACCAGCTATTTGAGTGGTGTCGCAGCAACAACCTTGCACTCATTGTCAATAAGACCAAAGAACTGATTGTGGACTTCGGTAAGGATAAGACAAGGGAACACACACCAGTCCTCATAGAGGGATCAGAAGTGGAAAGACTGAGAAATTTCAAGTCCCTGGGTATCGATACCTCTGAGGAGCTAACCTGGACCTGACATATCGATGCAGCTACAAAGAAGACAAGACAGTGGTTATATTTCATTAGGAGTTTGAGGAGATTTGGTATATCACCAAAGATATTTGTCAATTGCTACAGATGTACTGTGAAGAGCATTCTAGTTGGCTGCATCAGCCTCTGGTATGGGGTGCCACAGCACAGGATCACAATAAGCTGCAGAGGTTTGTAAACTCAGTCAGCTCCACCATGGGCATTAGTCTCCATAGTATTCAGGACATCGTCAGAGAGCGATGCCTTAAAAAGGCGGCATTCATCATTAAGGACCCCCATCACCCAGGTCATGCCTTGCTCTCATTGCTAACATCAGGGAGAAGATACAGAAGCCTGAGGGTACACACTTAATGATTCAGGAACAGCTTCTTCCCTCTGTTATCTGATTTCTGAATGGACATTGAACCTACGAACATTACCTCACTAGTTGTTTTACCTTTATTTTTGCACTACTTATTAAATTTAACTATTTAATGTATATGTACTGTATATACTTACAGTAATTCACATTTTTTCTCTCTGTTGTATATTGCGTTGTACTGCTGCCGCAAAGATAACAAATTTCATGACAACCTGATTCTGATTCTGTGCCTGAGTTTTAAACCCTTGGTTACAGTGGTTACGTTGTTAACTTATTAGGAAGTTGAATATTTATTTGTTTTTATTTACTGAGAGATACAGCATGGAGTACGATGGGGAAGCTAAGATTGCACTGAAGAGCAACTTCTTCAGGTTATCTGGAGAAGCAGCTTAATTTCTTTTTTTTTTGGCATGTGCCTGTGTGCGTGCGAGTCTGTGCGTGTGTGTCTGCTTGTGCGCCCATGCGTCCATGATGATGTCTTTTTTATGGCTTTTTAAAAGGCGCGGAACGAGAGAGAGAGAGAGACTGTGAGACACGCCACTCCTCACACAGACACTTTCGCAGTATTTTCCCTTTATTTTACGAGGTCGAGTTGCGATCTCGACACTCAACCCGGCGCGGATGGAAAGCGCACTCGGAGCGGACCCGACTGGTTTCGAACCCGGGAACCTCTGCTCCCGGGTCCAGTGCCGATGTTGTTGTGCCACCAGCCGGCCCGGAAGCAGCTTAATTTCTACCTGTAATGTCTCTTTTTTTCCTTTCTTTGCGGTGATGGGACCCACTCCCGGTGCTCACCGACTGGCTGTTTTTCCATGTCCCAAGGGTGCAGCCTAGAAGATGAGTGCACCTTCGGGGTTCCATGGATTCAATGCCAGTGCCGCTGACTGAAGCGTCGCAGGAGTAAATGGAATAGCGGGAACAGCAGATCAGCTGTCGGAGGCCTCTGTACTCGGCGAACTGCTTTCTCTCTCTCTCTCTCTCTCTCTCTCTCTCTCTCTCTCTTTCTCTTGTTAGTGGTGGAAGAGTTTGCTGCCCATTCTTGAGTTGGAGAACTTGGGAAAAAGCAAAATGGCAGACCGTAACACTGTAACTCAGCAAGTTGTTTGTTTTTGTTGGTCTCTCCTCTCATTATGTAACACATCTTTGCCCCTTTATTAGTGGGAGGGAGGGAGACTGTTGCATGTTGAATTGGTTGGGAGAACAATTAACTTTTCTGCACTACAGAGTATGGTCTCTCTTGGGGCCTTTGCTATTGCATGCCTGGTGAGTGGTAAGCGTTAATGCCTTTTGCTGAAGTAAGTGGTGGAGGGTTGACGATTTGCTGTTGCCTAGGCATGGGAGGGAGGAGAAGGGACTTTGGGGACCTAACGTTTTTACTGTCAATCACTCTTTGGGGTACTATCTGTTTTTGTGGATGTCTATGAGGACCAAGAACTTCAGGTTGAATATTGTACACATTAAGTGGAACTATTGACAATTGACTATTGAGTAGGCCCTTCCAGCCCAATGAACTGCGCCATCCCAGCACACCCAGCAACCCCCGATTAACCCCGGCCTAATTTTGGGAAAATTTACTATGACCAATTAACTATCCGGTATGTCTTTGGAGTGAGGAAAGAAACCGGAGCACCCAGGGAAAACCCACGCATTCCATAGGGAGGATGTACAGAGACTACTTACAGAGAACACTGGAATTGAACATCAACCACTGAGCAGCTAACCACTGGTGGTAACTTCGAACACTGTGGATATTAATTATTGTTTCTGATTAGTTATTGCACTTTTTGATATCAAAATATTATACACTCAAGTGTCCCTTCTGCTGTTAGTATTGTATCTGACCATGCATCTAACTAAATATTGGTTTAGAATTCAGAAATCAATTATGATTTAATTATGATAAGCATTTGACGTAGCGAGTTGTCAAAGCACTGTAAGATTAGATTAGATTATGAGGACACACAGTCCTCTATTATTGTCATTTAGTCATGCATGCATTAAGAAATGATACAATGTTTTTCCAGAATGATAGCACAGAATCACATGACAAACCGACTTAAAAACTGACAAAAACCACATAATTATAACATATATTTACAACAATGCAAAGCAATACCGTAATTTGATAAGAACAGACCATGGCACGGTAAAAGTCTCAAAGTCTCTTGAAAGTCCCATCATCTCACGCAGATGGTGAACCTCCAGCACCGCCAACTTGCCGATGCAGCATCCTGGAAGCATCCGACCACAGTCCGACTCCGAGTCCATCCGAAAACTCCGAGCCTCTGACCAGCTCTCTGACACCGAGCACCAAGCACCATCTCTGCCGAGCGCTTCGACCCCGGCCCCAGCAACAGGCAATAGGCAAAGCCGAGGATTTGGGGCCTTCCCCTCCGGAAGTTTTCGATTGCACAGTAGCAGCGGCAGCGAAGCAGGCATTTCAGAAGTTACTCCAGGTGTTCTTCCATGCTTCTCACGGCTGTCTCCATCAAATCCGGATTGTGCACGGCCCCCTAGTTAACACGTATTGATATCAATTCGGAATGGCCGCGCGCGCTGCGTCGCGCTGCCATCTTCTCCTCCCTCCTAGCACTGCAGTCACATAAAGAACTGCAGGTTTCTTCAGTTAATGGCAGTGACCAGTAAACATTTAACAAATTTGTCACTTGCAATGGTGTCACAGTTCTCATAGATGTTGAAGAGTCATGAACTGGACAGCCCTTCAGCCCATCATGTCCATTCTGGAAAAGATGCCATCTGTCTGTAACACCTGTTCATGTGTCTGTCTAAACATTACCCTCATATATGGTTCTACTAGCAGCATGTTCCAGACACTTATTATTCACAGTGTTAAAAAAAATGCCTTGTAGATCTTCTTTAAATGTTCTCCCTTTCATCTTAAGTTTCGAGTTGAATGCAGTGGATAAGGCATTTGGCAGAGCTGCATTTAAGGGGAATTAGACTAGCCAATATTTGACAAGGGAGAAGACATAATCACCAGCTTGGCTGAATGCCCTTTTTCACAACAGGCTCCATCATTCCATTCAAACTCATATTTTGCATCATGTATGTTTTCCCCTTCTGCAGGAATATGATGGTGTTGCATAACCTTATCTTGTTGGACTTCGTTAGGTGCCCAGATCTCACCCACATCTAACGGTGTAGCAGGCAGCACATCTGCTGCAGATATCTGCCTTTGATCAGGACCTCCAGTGCTGTCTCCATGGAGTTTGCATATTCTCCACGATGCTGTTGTTTTCTCCCGGATTCTTGAGGTTCCTTCCATGTGCCAAAGATATGCTAATTGGCTACCGTGAGTAGCTCCTTGTGTTGGTATTGATTGGATCATCGGGAATGGGGAAATTGAAACCCATGTGAGAGAGAATAGGCTTCAGGGAAATATATGCGGGAATGAGATTGATGGATTATTCTGAGAACCGAGATGGATTTGATAGGTGGAATGGCTACCTGACTGTGCAGAACATGAAAATCTAATTCTTTGAGGAGATTACAAGTAAGATAGATAAAGGGGATGCAGTGGATGTTGTATATTTGGATTTTCAGATGGCCTTTGACAAGGTGCCACACATGAGGCTGCTTAGCAATTTAAGAGCCCATTGTATTACTGGAAAGTTACCAGCATGGTTAAAGCATTGGACAATTGGTAGGAGGCAGCGAGTGGGAATAAAAGGATCCCTTTCTGGCTGGCTGCCAGTGACTAGTGGTACTCAGCAGGGGTCGATGTTGGGACCGCTTCTTTTTATGCTGTATATCAATGATTTAGATGATGGAATAGATGGCTTTGTTGCAAAATTTGCAGAAGATACGAAGTTTGGTGGAAGGGCAGGTAGTGATAAGTAAACAGGCAGGATGCAGAAGGACTCAGACAAATTAAAAGAATGGGCAAGAATGTGTCAAATGAAATACAATGTTGGAAAATGCATGGTCACGCACTTTGATGGAAGAAATAAATGTGTAGACTATTTTCTAAATGGGGAGAAAATCCACAAACCTGAAATGCAAAGGGACTTGGGAGTCCTTGTGCAGAACACCCTGAAGGTTAACTTGCAGGGTGAGTCGGTGGTGAGGAAGGCAAATGCCATGTTAGAATTCATTTCAAGAAGTCTAGAATACAAGAGCAACGATGTAACGCTGAGGCTTTATAAGGCATTGGTGAGGCCTCACCTTGATCATTTTGAATAATTTTGTGCTCCTTATCTAAGAAAAGATATGCTGACACTGGAGAGGGTTCAGAGGAGGTTCACAGGAATAATTCCAGGAATGAAAGGGTTATCATATGAGGAATGATTGATGGTTCTGGGCCTGTACTTACTGGAATTTAGAAGATTGAGGGGGATCTCATTGAAACTTTTTGAATGTCGAAAGGCCTAGACAGAGTAGATGTGGAAAGGATATTTCCCATAGTAGGGGAGTCTAGGACAAGAGGGCACAGCCTCAAGATAGAGGGGCATCCTTTTAAAACAAAGAAATATAGAGAAATTTCTTTAGCCAGAGAGTGGTGAAGTTGTGGAAATCGTTACCAGAGCCAGCTGTGGAGGTCAGGTTGTTGGGTGTACTTAAGGCAGAGATTGATAGGTTCTTGATTGGGCACAGCATCAAAGGTTACGGGGAGAAGTTCGGGGAGTTGGGCTGAGGAGGGAAAAAAAGGATCAGCCATGATTGATTGGCAGAACAGACTCAAAGGGCCAAATGGCCTAATTCTGCTCCTATGTCTTATGGCCTTATGGTCTGGTCCTAGCTTAGTGCATTTGCCCTGGCAACTTTTATTGGTGTTCCTTTACAAAGTTTGGCCAACGTAGAAAGTTTATTATAAATGTAAGAAAATTCTAATTTGGACAAGGGACCTTTTAAGTAATTTTAAAATTCAGGTTTTGAAATATGGAGCAGGTTGTAAGTTATAGGTCTATGGATGCAAAGTTCTGCTTCAAAAAGTAGAATTTTGGGTTGGTGCTGTGGCTCGGTAGCTTGTCCTAGTATGGTGACCAACGTGGCTGCAAATATTTCTGGTGTGGGTCAGGCCAGTAACGCATCAGCTATTTATTCAGGTATTTGCAGGATAGGCAGATCATGCCATCCATGCTGATCTGCTATTTCGAAGTGCAGTGATCCAATTAATACGTCCCCCTTAAATACACATGGCTGAAAACTCAGTAGCAGAAAGAATTGCACATCCCTATGATTTATAACGATGATCGTTTAATGGCATTTCTTTTTACCAATTGACAGCACTGATAGCATCAGTACAAGCTGGAAGTAAGAGGAGGAAGAAAAGTCCATATTGCACAGAGAGGTCTGAACCTCAGTAAGAATCCCTGTATTTGAATTGAATTGAATTGAATTGACTTTATTTCTTACATCCTTCACATACATGAGGAGTAACAATCTTCATGTTACCTCTCCATCTAAATGTGCCATGTGCAATCATAGTAATTTTTAATAACTTTATAATAAATAGAACAGTCAATGTAATATAGAGTACTCAAATCAGCATGAGTTCATCAGTCTGATGGCCTGGTGGAAGACGCTGTCCTGGAGCCTGTTGCTCCTGGCTTTTATGCTATAGTACCGCTTCCCGTAGGGTAGCAGCTGGAATAGATCGTGGTTGGGATGACTTGGGTCCCCAATGATCCTACGGGCCCTTTTTACACACCTGTCCTGGTAAATGTCCTCAATCATGGGAAGTTCCCAACTACAGATGTGCTGGGCTGTCCGCATCACTCTCTGCAGGGTCCTGCAATTAAGGGAGGTACAGTTCCCATACCAGGCAGTGATGTAGCCAGTCAGGATGCTCTCACTTGCGCCCCTGTAGAAAGTTCTTAGGATTTGGGGGCCCATACCAGACTTTGTCAACTGTCTGAGGTGAAAGAGGTGCTGTTGTGCCTTTTTCATCATACAGCTGGTGTGTAGAGACCACGTGAGGTCTTCGGTGATGTGGATGCCAAGGAACTTGAAGCTATTTACTCTCTCAACCCCAGATCCATTGATGTCAATATGGGTTAGCCTGTTTCCATTTCTCCTGTAATCCACAACCAGCTCCTTTGTTTTTGCGACATTGACGGAGAGGTTGTTTTCTTGACACAACTGTGTCAGAGAGATGACTTCTTCTCTGTAGGCCACCTCATTATTGTTTGAGATAAGGCCAATAAATTTAGAGTCGTCGGCAAATTTAATCAGCAGATTAGAGCTGTGGGTGGCGACACAGTCATGGGTATACAGGGAGTAAAGGAGGGGACTCAGTATACAGCCCTGAGGGGCTCCTGTATTGAGAGTCAGAGGGGTGGAGGCGAGGGAGGCCACTCTTACCACCTGCCGGTGATCTGACAGGAAATCCAGAATCCAGCTGCACAGGGCAGGGTCAAGGCCGAGGTCTTTATGACTAACCTGCTGTTTCCCCAGCCAAATCTGTAGTTACAGAGGAGCATGAGGATTGCATTGACAGTCAGCGTCAAGATAACAATGAAAGGGGTTTCTTCTTTTCTGTTACTGTGAAGGCTAACAAAATGGCTTCTTTGTTAAGTTATAATTAAAATGGCTTTTCTGTAACAATAACTGCGATGTAAGGAGTTCTCTCTCTCTCTCTCTCTCTCTCTCTCTCTCTCTCTCTCTCTGCTTGTTGAAAGAGTGGTCTGATTTGGAGGTAGTGTCTGCGAATAAATGTTCCAGCTATGGCAGGCTCTGCTTGGCTTTTGGGATAGTGTCCACCCCTAGAGGGGCAGAGGGGTACGAGATGTGGGCATAGCAGATCTCTCAGTTGTTAGATGAGTGGCAGTGCTCGGTTGAGGGAGAGCGACAGGGATTGGTTGAAAGTTTGAGTAGGAGGGCTGTTGACAGTGTTGGAACTATCAGGTTGAATTACCCCGTAGTGACAGCTGCCGGTTATCTGAAAGCAGGGGAAAATGCGTCTGGTTCGACTGGAAGTAAAATGCAGTGCCTGGGGAATCATTTAAGGGGATCAGCCCCTCCCTCAGTTGTTCAGCTGATCAGAGAAGTGTCGGGAAACTTAGTGGAGGCCCAGTGGGGGAACGGCTTGGGGTCTCTGGGGAAGCATATTCCCAGCACTGTACCAAGGAACTTCTGAAAGGAACAGACCCTATTCCTGAAGGTTTAGAGGGACCACGCCCCCGTGTGTCGTTACGGATAGATGGAAGCTATGCTAAAGCCATCCTCGACACCAGAGCGCAGGTCAAGTTGTTGTACAGTTCGTTTTACAACCGGTTTCTGAAGCATTTACCCTTGACAACATTAAGGGCACTGGAGATTTGGGGTACCAGTGCCAGTGATTATCCAGAAGACGATTATTGGTCAGTGAAACTGGAGTTCATGGGGGCATTGTCTGTGCACGCAGTGTTTCGAGCGGCTTGTGAGGACGTGTGTAGCAGCCTTCGGCCAGTACCGAATTTAAACGAGAGCCGATTGTGGTATGGCCTGGAGGAAGTATCCGAGGGTGGGACTCTCTTAGTTGATGCTCCGAAATACCACGAGGGAGGGGAGTTGACCGCTGAAGACACTTCGGTGAGAGAGAGGTTGCGGCGACTGGACCCTGTAGCCGTGGAAGTCGTAGGACGCGTGTGTGTGGATTATTGGACTCTGAACAGGTGCACTGTCATTGACCAGAATACGGCCCTGAGGGCCGAAGATGCGATGGTCTATCTGTGTGGTGCGACGTGGTTTAATGTGCTGGATTTGAGGAGTGGATGTTGCCAGATCCCGATGAGTGAGGCCGACAAGGAGAAGACGGCTGTTACAGGTCCCCTAAAATTCTTCTGATCCGAAAAGATGCCACGGGGCATATCCGGAGCCCCTGCAACCTTCCCGCGGGGCATGAAGAAGACCATAGGGGATGTGGAGGTGTTCGGAGTTTTGGCGTATATGGATGATCGCTTAGAGTTTGGATTCGCCTTGGGGGAACGATGATGTGAGGCGAGTGCCGGAGCCCGGGACAACCATTGAAGAATTGGAGTTCACGCTCATCAAAGTGGAGACGGGGAAACGGAATTCCGAGCCGAAACTGTGGTCATTTACTGATGAATTAATCCAGAGAGATGAAACAATGACCAACCTTCGAAAGTATCAGCAGAAACTCAAGAAATCGATCCAGAACAGATTGGACGAAGCTGGTGGTGTAATTGCGTCCTTGATGGAGATGGACATGAAGCGTGGGTCAGAACTGCTGAGACTGGGGCGAGAGTTGGAGGAGTCAGAGAAGAAGCTGACGAGGCTGACGAGGCTGACGAGGCAGCCCAGGCTAAGTGCTTCCGTTTGGAGAAATTCAAACAGCTGCTACCGATCGAGGGAATGAGGAAGAACACGGCTTCAAAGGATGATGTGCGGGATGTGTGGTATAAGCTGCCTTTCGCTAACTTCCCCTTGATCGAGCTAGAGACTTTTGGCCCTTCTCCCACTGAGTCAGGTGCAGAGGGGAGGGCTAGCTGTGGGCAGCCTGGGTTACAGCAGGACCCTGAAGGAAAAGAAGTGGGACCCCGGACACGGGACAGGGGGCTCCGAGTTGCAGTAGGGGGCATGAGTGAGAGATTGAGAGAGGAGTTGGCAAGCAGACCCAAGGTATCCTCAGTAGTGTCCGAGCCTTAAGGGTTTAGGTGAAGGGGTACGGAGGTCTCGAAGGATTAGGAAGCTCCCAGATAGGCTGGCCTATGTAGCGCCCGTGGAACAGGGCGGAAGGTCTACTGTTTGGAGAGCCATGTGACTGTTTGTATCTGGATTGGGTTTTTGTGTCTGCAGGAATGGTTGGCGAGTTATTTAGAAGTCATGAGGACATGACTAAATTTGGTGGGGGCAGAGTGTAAGGGGTTTCTTTTATGTTACTGCGAAGGCTAACAAAATGGCTTCTTTGTTATGTTATAATTTAAATGGCTTTTCTGTAATAATAACTGCGATGTAAGGAGTTCTTTCTCTCTCTGCTTGTTTGGGTTATATTATTGATAAGAGAAGGAACGAACGAATTGGGATAGATGTTATTTTTTCTTGTGTGTCTGTAAGCTATTGTTTCGCGGGGTTTTGGGGCAGAAGGCGAATGGGGACAGAGTGAGGAGACGCGATGCTGTAAGCTGGGCGACGGGACGGACCCCGAGAGGGAGTCCAAGGCCCAGCGTCTTCGGCGAGGAGAGGAGATGAAGATAGACTCATGTGGAGCATCTGGTCGACCACCATGGTTGGTCCCAGGCAGCGGGTCGAGGGGGTCAGAGGGGATTGAATGGTGGAAAGAAGAATCTGTTCATTGAGCTCCAACTGTTGTGCACAAAGTGGTTGAACTTTGATAAGTTTGGCACCTTTTATTTTCCTTTTGTATTTTATCTCTATTAATTACACAGTTCCAGTAAGATCTATAAAGTGTAATCATTTAATCACATATGGTGTCTTGTCTGTTATTTGGCGGGGTGGGGTGCACCACACAGCATCCACACAAACTTTGATTACCCAGTTTGGCGGGGCCGAAGGCTGCTCCCCGCTAGACAAAAGCGAGCTGAGCGAGCCCGAGGCTTACTAGGGGCTACAACAATAACTACACACTTTTAAAAACTGGGATCCTTCAGAATCAAAAACAGAGTCAGATTTAATATTGCTCTTGCTTTGCGGCAGCAGTACATTGCAATACATGATTATTTTAAAACTATAAATTACAATACGAAATATATATATAGAAAAATTAAATTAAGTAAGTAGTGCATAAAGAGAACAAAAAAACAGTGTAACAACATACATCAAAGTTGCGGGTGAACGCAGCAGGCCAGGCAGCATCTCTAGGAAGAGGTGCAGTCGACGTTTCAGGCCGAGACCCTTCGTCAGGACTAACTGAAGGAAGAGTGAGTAAGGGATTTGAAAGTTGGAGGGGGAGGGGGAGATCCAAAATGATAGGAGAAGACAGGAGGGGGAGGGATAGAGCCGAGAGCTGGACAGGTGATAGGCAAAAGGGGATATGAGAGGATCATGGGACAGGAGGTCCGGGAAGAAAGACAAGGGGGGGGGGTGACCCAGAGGATGGGCAAGAGGTATATTCAGAGGGACAGAGAGAGAAAAAGGAGAGTGAGAGAAAGAATGTGTGCATAAAAATGAGTAACAGATGGGATACGAGGGGGAGGTGGGGCCTTAGCAGAAGTTAGAGAAGTCGATGTTCATGCCATCAGGTTGGAGGCTACCCAGACGGAATATAAGGTGTTGTTCCTCCAACCTGAGTGTGGCTTCATCTTTACAGTAGAGGAGGCCGTGGATAGACATGTCAGAATGGGAATGGGATGTGGAATTAAAATGTGTGGCCACTGGGAGATCCTGCTTTCTCTGGCGGACAGAGCGTAGATGTTCAGCAAAGCGGTCTCCCAGTCTGCGTCGGGTCTCGCCAATATATGAAAGGTCACATCGGGAGCACCGGACGCAGTATATCACCCCAGCTGACTCACAGGTGAAGTGATGCCTCACCTGGAAGGACTGTTTGGGGCCCTGAATGGTGGTAAGGGAGGAAGTGTAAGGGCATGTGTAGCACTTGTTCCGCTTACACGGATAAGTGCCAGGAGGGAGATCAGTGGAGAGGGATGGGGGGGACGAATGGACAAGGGAGTTGTGTAGGGAGCGATCCCTGCGGAATGCAGGGGGGGGGGGAGGGAAAGATGTGCTTAGTGGTGGGATCCCGTTGGAGGTGGCGGAAGTTACGGAGAATAATATGTTGGACCCGGAGGCTGGTGAGGTGGTAGGTGAGGACCAGGGGAACCCTATTCCTAGTGGGGTGGCAGGAGGATGGAGTGAGAGCAGATGTACGTGAAATGCGGAAGATGTGTTTGAGAGCAGAGTTGATAGTGGAGGAAGGGAAGCCCCTTACTTTAAAAAAGGAAGACATCTCCCTCGTCCTAGAATGAAAAGCCTCATCCTGAGAGCAGATGCGGCGGAGACGGAGGAATTGCAAGAAGGGGATGGCGTTTTTGCAAGAGACAGGGTGAGAAGAGGAATAGTCCAGATAGCTGTGAGAGTCAGTAGGCTTATAGTAGACATCAGTGGATAAGCTGTCTCCAGAGACAGAGACAGAAAGATCTAGAAAGGGGAGGGAGGTGTCGGAAATGGACCAGGTAAACTTGAGGGCAGGGTGAAAGTTGGAGGCAAAGTTAATAAAGTCAACGAGTTCTGCATGCGTGCAGGAAGCAGCGCCAATGCAGTCGTCGATGTAGCGAAGGAAAAGTGGGGGACAGATACCAGAATAGGCACGGAACATAGATTGTCCCACAAACCCAATAAAAAGGCAGGCATAGCTAGGACCCATACGGGTGCCCATAGCTACACCTTTAGTTTGGAGGAAGTGGGAGGAGCCAAAGGAGAAATTATTAAGAGTAAGGACTAATTCCGCTAGACGGAGCAGAGTGGTGGTAGAGGGGAACTGATTAGGTCTGGAATCCAAAAAGAAGCGTAGAGCTTTGAGACCTTCCTTATGGGGGATGGAAGTATATAAGGACTGGACATCCAAGGTGAAAATAAAGCAGTGGGGGCCAGGGAACTTAAAATCATCGAAAAGTTTAAGAGCGTGAGAAGTGTCACGAACATAGGTCGGAAGGGATTGAACAAGGGGTGATAAAACAGTGTCGAGGTATGCAGAAATGAGTTCGGTGGGGCAGGAGCAAGCTGAGACAATAGGTCGGCCAGGACAGGCAGGTTTGTGGATCTTGGGTAGAAGGTAGAAACGGGAAGTGCGGGGTGTGGGAACTATAAGGTTGGTAGCAGTGGATGGGAGATCCCCTGAGCGGATAAAGTCGGTGATGGTGTGGGAGACAATGGCCTGGTGCTCCTTAGTGGGGTCACGATTGAGGGGTAAATAAGAGGAGGTATCCGCGAGTTGTCGCTGTGCCTCGGCAAGGTAGAGGTCAGTACGCCAGACTACAACAGCACCCCCCTTATCGGCAGGTTTAATAATAAGGTTAGGATTAGTGCGGAGAGAGTGGAGAGCAGAGCGTTCCGAAGGAGTGAGGTTGGAATGGGGACAAGGTGTGGTGAAGTCGAGACGGTTGATGTCCCGTCGGCAGTTAGCAATAAAGAGATCCAGAGCAGGCAGAAGACCAGAGCGGGGTGTCCATGAAGAAGAGGAGGGTTGAAGACGGGAGAAGGGTTCATCGGTGGGGGTGGAAGAGTCCTTGCCAAAGAAGTAGGCTCAGAGACGGAGACGGCGGAAGAGAAGTTCCGCATCGTGGCGAACACGGAACTCGCTGAGGTGTGGGCGAAGGGGGACAAACATGAGGCCCTTACTGAGAACAGAGCGTTCTGCCTCCGACAGTTGAAGGTCGGAGGGGATGGTAAAGACCCGACACGGATGAGAGCTGGGATCAGAGGGGGGAGGGGGGAGGCTGGTGGTGTCAGTGGAGAGGGGAGGGTTGGGTGAGGGGAAGATGGAGCCTCTGAGGGCCCAGGAGTTGACGGTGGGATCTGAGGAAGACGGGGCTGCGGAGTGGTGGTGGGGGAAGGGGAGACGGGAGTCACAATAGCAGCACATAAAGACCCGGCCTGGAGTTCAAGGCTGGAGTCGCAGTTGGTGGTTGTGCAATCACTTTGAATGTGTCCATGGTCGTTGCTGGAGTCCGGGTTTTGAATATGCCCTGAGGTGTTGGAGCCGCTGAGATCAATGGCAGGGGCCGCAATCTGAAGTTCATGCCTGCTAGCGTCGGGGCCGGCAGGCTCTGGAGTCCGTAGATGTAGGATCTAGCGATCTTTGCCTAACATGACAAAGTCAAAAAAACGGCGATTGCAGGCGTGAATCCGACGGAGGATGAAATAGCGGGTAGGACCATTACAGACGGCGAAGAAAGTGTCCCGAAGGTGTGGAAGGGTCTGGGATAGGGACACCAAGTACCTCCTCATGGTGGAGAGCGTCGCCTTCAGAGCTTGACGGGAGAAGCGGCGAGAGTCAGAGTCAATAAAATGTGAGTACCTGGGATCCTCAGAAGGTCCAAATTGAGAGGCTTGGAAACGAATCCTAAAGCCAACTGGAGTAAGTTGGTGACGGAGGCACGTTCCAAGAAAGGATATATGGCTGTAAAAAAAACAGTGTGGTAGTATTCACGAGTTAATTGCTCATTCAGAATCTGACAGTGGAGGAAAAGAAGCTGTTCCTGAACTAATGACTGTATGTCTAATGACTGTGTGTCTTCAGCCTTCTGTACCTCTTCCTTGACAGTAGCAATGAGAAGGAGCCATGTCCTGGCTGATGGGGGTGTTAAATGATGCATGCCACCTTCCTGAGGCATCGCCCTTTGAAGATGTCCACGATGCTACGGAGGCCAGTGCCCATGATGGAGCTGGTTGAGTTTACAACTTTCTGCAGCTTTTTCTAATCCATTGCCGTGGCCCCTCCATACCAGACTGTGATACAACCAGTTAGAATGCTCTTCACGGTATATCTGGAAATATCTGCAAGAGTCTTTGGTGACATCCTCAAACTCATAATGAAATACAGAAACTTTTGAACCTTCTTTGTAATTGCATTAATATGTTGAGCCCAGAGCAGAGTTTCAGAGATGTTGACACCCGGGAGTATGAAACAGCTCACCCTTTCCACTGCTGACCACTCGATGAGGACTGGAGTGTGTTCCCTCAGCTTCCCCTTCCTGGATTCCACAATCAATTCCTTGGTCTTACTGACATTGAGTGCAAGGTTGTGTTGCAACACCACTCAACCAGCTGACCTATCTCACTCCTGTATGCCTTCTCGTCACCACCTGAAATTCTGCCAACAGTAGTTGTGTTGTCGGCAAAATTATAGATGGTGTTTGAGCTATGCCTCGCTGCTCACTTAGACATAGAGAGAATAGAGCAGTAGGCTAAGCACACATCCTTGAGGTGTGGCAGTGTTGATTGTCCGTGAAGAGGAGATGTTATTTGCATTCTGCACTGACTGTGGTCTCGCGCTGAGGAAGTCAAGGATCCAGTTGTAGAGGGAAATATGGGAGCCCAAATTTTGGAGCTTGTTCATTAGAACTAAGGACATGATTATGTTAAACGCTGAGCTGCAATCAGTAAGCTGCAGCTTAATATAGGTGTAGCTATTATCCAGGTGATCCAAGGCCGAGTGGAGAGTCAATGAGTTTGCATCCACTGAAGACCTATTGTGGCAAAAGGCAGACTGAAGTGGATCCAGGCCCTTGCTTCGGCAGGAGTGGATTCTGGTCGTGACCAATCTCTCAAAGCACTTCATCACACTGGATGTGACTGCAGTTGAGTGATGGTTATTAAGGCAGCTCACTCTGCATTTCTTGGGCACTGCATGACTGTTGCCCTTTTGAAGGAGGTGGGAACCTCCAACTGCAGCAGTGAGAGATGAAGATGTCCTTGAACACTCCCGCCAGCTGATTGGCTCAGGGTTTCTATGGCCTACCAGGTACATCACCGGGGCCTGATGCCTTGCGAGGGTTCACCCTCCTGAAAGTTGTTCTGACATCGGCCTCTGAGACAGAGGTCACAGGGTCACCAGATGCCGCAGGGATTTGCACAGGTGTAGTTTATTCCTCCATTTCAAAGTGTGCAAAAGAGGCATTGAATTCATCTAGGAGTGGAGCAACCCAGCCATTCATGATGTTAGGTTTTGTCTTGCAGGAAATAAGGGCCTGCAAACCCTGCTAGAGATGGTGCGTATCTAATTCCATCTCTAACTTCAATTGTAATTGTGTTTTCACCCTTAAGATAACCTCCCGTAGGTTGTACCTGGATTTCTCGTATAGTTCTGAATCACTGGTCTTCACTCCCACAGATCTAACCAGCAGATGACTACAAATCTCCTCGATCATCCATTGCTTTTGGTTCGGCTATGTCCAGTATGTTCTCGGAGGCACTCACACAACCACACAGATCTTGATGAAGTCAGTGACAAATGTGGCATATTCATTCTGATAAGAAGCTGAATCCCTGAATATTGTCCGGTCCATCAACTCACAGCAGTCCTGTAAGCACTCCTCTACCTCCTTTGACCATACCTTCTTGTTCCTCACTACAGAAGCTGCGGTCTTTAGTCTCTGCCTGTTCAGTGGGACTGGAAGTACAGCCATGGTTGGACTTTCCAAGGTGTGGTCGTAGGATGGCACGTTCTTGATGGCGATGTAACAGTGGTCTGACTCTCACAGCTATCTGGACTATTCCTCTTCTCACTCTGTCTCTTGCAAAAACGCCATCCCCTTCTCGCAATTCCTCCGTCTCCGCTGCATCTGCTCTCAGGATGAGGCTTTTCATTCTAGGACGAGGGAGATGTCCTCCTTTTTTAAAGAAAGGGGCTTCCCTTCCTCCACTATCAACTCTGCTCTCAAACGCATCTCCCCCATTTCACGTACATTTGCTCTCACTCCATCCTCCCGCCACCCCACTAGGAATAGGGTTCCCCTGGTCCTCACCTACCACCCCACCAGCCTCCGGGTCCAACATATTATTCTCCGTATCTTCCGCCACCTCCAATGGGATCCCACCACTAAGCACGTCTTTCCCTCCCCCTCCCTCTGCTTTCCACAGGGATCGCTCCCTACGCGACTCCCTTGTCCATTCGTCCCCCCCATCCCTCCCCACTGATCTTCCTCCTGGCACTTATCCTTGTAAGTGGAACAAGTGCTACACATGCCCTTACACTTCCTCCCTTACCACCATTCAGGGCCCCAAACAGTCCTTCCAGGTGAGGCGACACTTCACCTGTGAGTCGGCTGGGGTGATATACTGCGTCCGGTGCTCCCGATGTGGCCTTCTATATATTGGCGAGACCCGACGCAGACTGGGAGACCGCTTTGCTGAACACCTACGCTCTGTCCGCCAGAGAAAGCAGGACCTCCCAGTGGCCACACATTTTAATTCCACATCCCATTCCCATTCTGACATGTCTATCCACGGCCTCCTCTACTGTAAAGATGAAGCCACACTCAGGTTGGAGGAACAACACCTTATATTCCGTCTGGGTAGCCTCCAACCTGATGGCATGAACATCAACTTCTCTAACTTCCGCTAATGCCCCACCTCCCCCTCGTACCCCATCTGTTATTTATTTTTATCCACACATTCTTTCTCTCACTCTCCTTTTTCTCCCTCTGTCCCTCTGAATATACCCCTTGCCCATCCTCTGGGATCCCCCCCCCCCGCAACTTGTCTTTCTTCCTGGGCCTCCTGTCCCATGATCCTCTTGTATCCCTTTTGCCAATCACCTGTCCAGCTCTTGGCTCCATCCCTCCCCCTCCTGTCTTCTCCTATCATTTTGGATCTCCCCCTCCCCCTCCCACTTTCAAATCTCTTACTAACTCTTCCTTCAGTTAGTCCTGACGAAGGGTCTCGGCCTGAAACGTCGACCGTTCCTCTTCCTAGAGATGCTGCCTGGCCTGCTGTGTTCACCAGCAACTTTGATGTGTGTTGCTTGAATTTCCAGCATCTGCAGAATTCCTGTTGTATTGGTCAAGTGTGTTGGCTCCTCTGGTTCCATAGGTGATAAGGTAGTTGTTCAGAGACTTTTGCAATGATAGGGAAGGCATGAGGACTGGAGATGAATTGCTCTCTGCTGTTGCAAAGGAAGGGCCACTGGCATTCTTTGTTTAAAGAAAGGTCATTTTGTTCTTGTTACGTATTCATCTATACTTTGACCCTTACGGGCTGCCGTCAGGCTTCCCTGTGTGTTACGCACTGAACATAATGTGAGAGGGCGTTCTAAGTAGATGACTTACAAGCAAAAGAAATAGCTTTCCAGTACCAAAAACATAACAAACGGCGAACGAGTTAATGTCCTCATGCGGTATTTAATGTTTTGTCCCCTTTGGCAAGAAAAGTCAGTGTACTGTTTTTCAATGTGGGTGAGCGCATGCCACGACAAAATAGCTGCAGGAATTGTGATGAGTGACGGATCCAAGGGGAGAGAATGAGCATGGGATGGTTAAATAAAATAAACAAGAGAGGGAGAGAGAGAGAAAGATGGATAAGACTGGTTAAGTTTTATGAACGTGATTGTGTTTGAAAATGGCGACAATGTTTGGAAGTATGGGGCCAAATGATGAAATGACAGAGCAATGGAGTTCATTTCCTAAAAGATTTGAATATTTTGCACTGGCAAATCAAATTTCAGATGATATTTGTGTTCCAACTTTTCTGACTGTGTTGGATGCAAACAAAAATGTTTCATTGATTACACAGTCCAGTACAACCTGCTAAGCCTGACAATAAGCATTGTGAGGACATAGTTAAAGTCTTAAAGGACCACTAGTCACCTAAACCTTTGATTATTGCTGAGAGGTTTAGATTTCATAAAAGGATTCAAGAGGGTGGACAGTCTATCTCACAGTCTGTGGCAATTGTCTGAACACTGTGACGTTGGGCAAGGGCTGAATGATCTGTTATGCGCTAGATCTGCATAGTGAGGCAATTCAAAAGCATTTGCTTTCAGAAGACAGATTAACATTACAGAGGCATTTGAGATTAGTACACCTATGGAGGTGGCAGCTAAAGAAGCAAAGCTTTTAAGACCACAAGATATAGGAGCAGAAGTAGGCCATTCAGCCCATCGATCTGCTCCACCATTCAATCACGGACTGATCCAATTCTTCCAGTCATCCCCAGTCTCTTGCCTTCTCCTCATACCCTTTGGTGCCCTAGATAATCAAAAACCTACCTATCTCTGTGTAGCCTGGGGAAAAGTACACACTCAGGACAACAAAGACTTTTTCGGGTTTTAATTCCTTTATCGGTTTTCGATGTTTAAGTGCCAGTAGAGGGTCGCGAAACAAAACAAACGAATTCACAACCAGTTCTTGCTGTTACAATCACAGTTTAACTTTCGATCCACACCCTGGAGTATGGACAAAATTGCGTATGCAGTATAAAAATACCAGAACTAATACGATACTAATACGGTAGTGGCAATTCTGAAGGAACACAATACAAACAACATTAGAATCCCACCCACCCTGCATCTTATACATAACAGCGAAAAATGTAAGTGAATACATCTCATCTAAGACGTACACACGTGCTGAACTTTCGAACAGAGACTAAACATTCACGTTACGTGGTTACGTGCACAATCAGTCCTGATACAATAAAGTTAGATGAAAGGTACACTTTGGCACAATTTTTACAAGATATTGCCTGGTAGTTACATTACAGGAAGACTGACCTACTTGACTGGTGAGGAACTTTGCATAAGCTACGCTATCCAGCGTTGAGTCATTCACTCGAGAAAATCTAAAGCATCCACGTGTAAAACATGTCAAACTACCGATATTCTCAATCCGCCAACAAGCATGAACGAGTTCATATGGATATTGTCAGTTAATGCTCACCTTTCCTCACCATGCCCAGCCTCGGGAGGAGCCCAAATTCCAACACCTTACCACGTCTTCAGCAGAAAGCAAAATGGTCTCCCCACTATACTGCGCATGCGTAATGACATCACCGTCTCCCTTAAAGGCACAGACAACTATTCCAGCATTACCCGGATGGCTGCCCAAGTACACTTTTAACGATACTGAATAAGATCCAATGGTCACCCGGTTACATCTGCCTTAAATACACTCAGTGACTTGGCCTCCACAGCCGCTTGTGGCAACAAATTCCACAGATTTACCACCCTCTGACTAAAGTAATTTCTCTACATTTCTGTTCTAGATGGACATCGTTCAAACCTGAAGTCGTGCCCTCTTGTTCTAGACTCTCCTACTATGGGAAATAACTTTGCCATATCTAATCTGTTCAGGCCTTTTAACATTCGGAATGTTTCTATGAGATCCCCCCTCATTCTTCTGAACTCCAGAGAATACAGCCCAAGAGCTGCCAGACGTTCCTCATACGATAACCCTTTCATTCCTGGAATCATTCTCGTGAATCTTCTCTGAACCCTCTCCGATGTCAATATATCCTTTATAAAATAAGAAGCCCAAAACTGCACACAATATTCCAAGTGTGGTCTCATGAGTGCCTTATAGAGACTCAACATCACATCTCTGCTCTTATATTCTATACCTCTAGAAATGAATGCCAACATTGCATTTGCCTTCGTCACAACCAGCTCAACCTGGAGGTTAACCTTCAGAGTATCCTGCACAAGGACTCCCAAGTCCCTTTGCACCTCCACATTTTGAATTCTCTCCCTATTTAAATAATAGTCTGCCCACCAAAGTGCATGACCATACACTTTCCAACATTGTATTTCATTTGCTACTTCTTTGCCCCTTCCCCTAAACTATCTAAGTCTCTCTGCGGGCTCTCTGTTTCCTCAACACTACCTGCTCCTCCACCTACCTTTGTATCATCAGCAAGTTTAGCCACAAATCCATTAATCCCATAGTCCAAATCATTGATATACATCTTAAAAAGCAGTGGTCCCAACACCGACTCCTGCGGAACTCCTCTGGTAACTGGCAGCCAGCCAGAATAGGATCTCTTTATTCCCACTCTCTGTTTTCTGCTGACCAGCCAATGCTCCACCCATGCCAGTAACTTCCCTGTAATTCCATGGGCTCTTATCTTGCTAAGCAGCCTTATGTGTGGTACCTTGTCAAAGGCCTTCTGAAAATCCAAGTACACCACGCCTACTGCGTCTCCTTTGTCTACCCTGCTTGCAATTTCCTCAAAGAAGTGCAGTAGGTTTTTCAGGCAGGATTTTCTTTTCAGGAAACCATGCTGGCTTTGGCCTATCTTGTCATGTGCCTCCAGGTACTCTGTAATCTCATCCCTAACAAGCAATTCCAATAACTTCCCAACCACTTATGTTAGGCTAAGAGGTCTATAGTTTTCTTTCTGCTACCTCCCGCCCTTCTTACGTAGCGGAGTAACATTTGCAATTTTCCAGTCATCTGGTACAATGCCAGAATCTATTGATTCTTGAAAAATCATTGTTCGTGCATCCACAACCTCTCCAGCTACTTCCTTCAGAACCCAAGGGTGAATTCCATCAGGTCCAGGAGATTTATCTACCCTCAGACCATTAAGCTTCCTGAGCACCTTCTCAGTTCTAATTTTTACTGCACAAACTTCACTTCCCTGACATTCTTGAATGTCTGGTATACTGCAGAGGTCTTCCACTGTGAAGACTGATGCAAAATACATATTCAGTTTCTCTGCCATCTCTCCATCTCTCATTACAATATCTCCAGCGTCATTTTGTATTGGTCCTATATCCACCCTCAACTCTCTTTTACCCTTTATATACTTAAAAAAGCTTTTAGTATCTTCTTTGATATTAGTCACCGGCTTCCTCTCATAATTCATCTTTTCCTTTGGAATGACCTCTTGGTTTCCTTCTGCAAGTTTTTAAAAACTCCCCAATTCTCTATCTTCCCACTACCTCTGACTTCCTTGTATGCCCTCTCTTCTGCTTTTACTTTGGCTCTGATTTCACCTGTCAGCCACGGTAGTGTCCTTCTTCCCTTTGAAAATTTCTTATTTGGAATATATCTGTCTTGCACTTCCCTCATTTTTTGCAGAAACTCCAGCCATTGTTGCTCCGTTGTCTTTCCTGTAAATGTCCCTTTCCTGTCAATTTCAGCCAGTTCCCCTCTCATGCCATTGTAATTTCCTCTATTCCACTGAAATACTGACACATTGGATTTTACTTTTTCCCTCTCACATTTCAATGTGAACTAAATCATATTGTGATCACTGTTCCTCAAGGGTTCCTTAACCTTAAGCTCTCTTATCACCTCTGGATCATTGCACAACACCCAATCCAGCACAGCCGATCCCCTAGTGGGCTCAACAACAAGCTTTTCTAAAAAGCCATCCCTTAGATATTCTACAAAGTCTCTCTCTTGAGGTCCAGTACTGACCTGGTTTTCCCAATCCACTTTCATGTTAAAACCCCAATAATTATCATGGCAGTACCTTTCTGACACGCCTTTTCCATCTCCTGCTGTAATTTGTAATCTACATCCTGGCTGCTGTTTGGAGACCTGTATACAACTGCCATTAAGATCCTTTTGCCGCTGCCATTTCTTAACTCAATCCATAGAGACTCTACACCTTCCAATCCTATGTCATCTTTCCCCAATGATTTAATACTATTTCTTATACACAGAGCCACACCACCCCCTCTGCCTACTAACCTATCTTTCCAATACACCGTATATCCTTTGACACTCAGCTCCCAATGGCAGTCATCATTTAGCCAAGTTTCAGAGATGGCCACAATGTCATAGTTGCCAATCTATAGCTGAATTTCAAGATTGTCCATTTCATTCTTTATGCTGCGTGTATTCAAATACAACACTCTCAGTCCAGAATTTGTTTCAAGCACACCTTCCCAGTTTCCTAAAGTTTCTACTGAGTTTAAGAGTAAGACACCTATTGCTGTTTAATGTTGTGGCAAAACTGGGCATTCAGCAAAAGAATGCTGGTATAGGGATTTAGATTGCCAAAGCTGTGCTGAAAAGGGACATATTGAAGACACCTGTAAAATTATGAAGACACTGTTAATCAAAAACTCTCCAATAAAGAAAACTGTGTTTTGGAAAAACAAAAAGAAATGTGAACGAGATGGAGCAGACTGAGGATGGACTGAGTGTGGCTGAAGAAGCTTTGCATGTTCACAAAGATGGCTATTGAGTAACCCCGCGGCTGGGTGGGGTCACAGTGAGGATGCAGGTGGACGCGGGTACTGCAGTAGCACTGGTGTCAGAGATAGATTACAAGGAGAAATTGCAGCATCTCACCCCAGAAGGGGCAAGGTTAACTTTAAAGACATACACTTGTGAGGTTGTTCCTGTGAGGGGAGTGGTACACGATTAACGAACAGAGAAAGAAACGTCCACTGTGCATTGTTAACGGTAGTTATCCAATGCTTCTAGGCTGCTCACGATTGGAGCAGCTCAATCTCAACTGGCACGAAGCACTTGATTGGTGGGGGCACTGGCCTAGGAGAAGTATTGAAGAAACACACTGAAGTATTCCGTGGAGAACTGGTCAGAATGAAAGGAATCACTGTTAAGCTGGCTGTTAAGTCAGACATAACACCCAAATGCCTGAAGGCAAGACCTGTTCCATATGTCCTCAGACCAAAAGTAGAGGCTGAATTGGAAAGGTATTGGAACCAGCATGTATAAATAAATGGGCAGCTCCAGTGACTCCTGTCCTAAAAAGCGATGGGTCTTTAAGGCTTTGTGGAGACTTCAAGGTAACAACCATTAACCCGGTTCTTACGGCTAAACAATACCTTCTTTCCCTCACAGATGATCTTTTTTTGCAGGATTTGCTGGAGGACAGACATCCAGCAAGATCGACTTCTGTCAAGTGTACTTGCATGTGGAGCCAGAGTTACAGGAATTGATGACCATAGTGATTCACAAAGGAATGTGCAGGCACTGAAGGCTTCCGTCTAGCATCACCTTGGCTCCCACACTTTTCCAGTGAGCAATGGACCAGATTCTGAGTGGGCTGACAGGGGTGCAGTGATATTTGGTTGACTTACTCATTACTGGGAAAAATGAATACGAGCACCTACAAAACTTGGATGCTACACTACAAGGACTCAAGGAATATGAGCTTAGGGTTCAGAAGGACAAGTGTGAGATCTTTCAACCTTCGATTGAATATTTGGATCACGTGATTGACATCTTAGGACTTCACGAGACACCATGAAAGGTGAAGGCAATCATGGAGGCTCCATCACTACAGAATGTAATTCAATTAAAATCTTTCTTAGGACTACTAACATACTATACAAAGTTTGTTCCTAATCTAGCTGGCATGCTGGAACAACTTCATGAGCTTTTAAATATATCAGCACACTGGTAGGAGACAGATCGCTGTGAAGAGGCTTTTGAAAAAGGCCATGACAGCTTTGTCACAATCTGAAGCACTCACACACTTCAACCTGTCATTGCCCATACAGTTAGCCTGCGATGCATCACCCTATAGAGTTGGGGCAGTTATCTCATACGGTCATGCTGTCAGGTGAAGAGTGTCCAATGGTTTTTGCTTTAAGGATATTAAGCAAGGCAGAAAGCCACTATGCCCAGGTTGAGCAAGAAGCACTTGCATTGTCCTTGGAGTTAATTCCTCTTTAATCACCGATTTACCTACTGACAGTTAACATCAACTTTTGGTCCACATGCAGGCATTTCTTCCCTGGCTGCTAGTCAAATGCAACGTTAGGTTCTGTTACTATCTGCACGTCGGTACGATCTAAAGTACAGGAGGTCCAAGCACCACTGAAATGCCGATGGACTATTCCAGACCGCCCTTAGCTGTTACAGCTCCAGATCCTTCCCCGAAAGAGATGCTTTACTTCAAGTAAGTACCTACGGCTCTGATAACTGTGGCGCAAGTCCAGAAGCACACATGTACTGACCATTGAAGAAGGATACTGGCTTGAAATGTTGACTGTTAACTCTTTTCCGTAGTTGCTGCCTGGCCTGCTGAGTTCCTCCAGCATTCTGTGTATGTTGCCATGTAATGACCCTGCTCTATCTAAAGTCGTGGACGCAATAATCACAAGTCACAGGTAGAGCCAACCATTGAATTGAAACCTTACCAGGCTCGATGGAAGGAGCTCACAGTCCAAGCAGGATGTTTACTATGGGGCCACCATGTAGTCATTCCTCCACCATAAAGAAAGCAAGGGCTTGATGAGCTACATGCAGGATACTGTGGCATAGAAAGAAATCACACGCACCTACTTCTGCTGGCTAGGACTGGATGTAACCATTGAAGAGAAGGCCAAAACTTGTTCACATTGTCATTGAGTAAGAAATGTTCCTCAACTTGCTCCTTTGAATCCATGGGAATGGCCTGAAGAAACATGGCAAAGGAATCACATAGATTTTCCAGGAGCTGTAGAAGGCCACATGTTCTTGGATGCACACAGTAAATGGCTTAAGGTTACTACCGGGAAGAGCACAACATCTGAAAAATGATTTGAGGAGCTCTTTTTGTCTTGCTTAACAGTTTGTAAGTGGCAATGGCCCACAACCCCAGTCTGATAAGTTCAAGACATTTGGTATTCAGCACTATATCATCCAGCCACTAATGGCCTTGCTGAATGATTTGTATACACAATGAAACAAACCCTCGACACTACCGTGGGAAGTGGACCCTCAACCTGCGTCTTAGCACTTTCTCACTGACATACCACAACTCACCTCATGCTACCACCAAAATGGCTCCAGTCACCACACTAATGGAGAGACAGCTTCGCATCTGGCTTGACCTGTTTAGACCCTAAAACACAAAACAGGTTGTGCTAAAAGAACAGAAAACCTAAGTAGAGAGACGTGCCAAGGTACAGTAAAGAAGTTTTACAGCAGGAAATAAAGGACTATATCTCTAGAACGGAGCGGATAGCTGCAATGGTGGTGGCACAAACTGGTCCTGTATCGTAAACAGTGGAAATTAGTGACCAGAACATCTGGAGGTGGAATGTTGATTAACTCTTGCTCACTTCTGAGGCTATTGATAATCAACACAAACTGACCAATCCAGATCCACTTACAGAAATGGGACAGGATTCTGAGACAATGACTGCAGAACCTCGGTTAAAATCAAATGACATTTTTCCAGTGCTCCCCCATCATCTGTTCTTTCTGACTTGCCCCCTACTGACAATTTAGTACCCAAGCCAAGATCTGTACATGCATCACCAAGAGAGAGCATGATTTTGATGTCATTCCCCAATCGTCCCTGCCCTCACAGGAACAGGAGCCCTCCAGATTGATTGAATATATAGGTTAGTGACTAACCCTCAGCACATGGAGCAGAATAATCCCTAGGGTTATGTCTGGGATTATCCTTTTTCCCTAATTTAGAAAAAAAAGATGTTTTTTTTGTTGGTTAAATTTGATATTATTCCGTTGAACGTTAATTGTTCAGCAACTGGTCTGTGCATGGGAAGGGGAGAAACTTTAAAATACAGGTGGAGGGATATGTTATGTAGTCATGAATATTTTGACCCTTACGAATTGCTGTCTAGCTTCCCTGTGTGTTACATACTGAACATATTGTCAGAGGGCATTCTGGGTAGATAACTTACAATCAAAACGTGTTATTCACCGCCACCCGGTTCCCAGTACCACAAGCATAACAGTTCTGGATTAAGGTGCCATGCCAAACAAAAAATGGCTGTAGAATGAATATGGGTTGCCATCACTGATAAGGTTTGACTGCAAAGAGCAACCCACTTACACAGTTAACATGCAGACAATGAGTTGACCACTTGCACACATCTTAATGCTTACACTGCCTTGGAGGAGATTTGCAATGTTTGACTGAAAGCATCTTAATATTTTTGGTTGTTTGTTGTAGATTGCTGAATGTCACCATCATAAGGGCTCAGCTCCTGGCACTAAATAAGGCAAGCAGGTGTTAGCAGGAGGAAGAGAAGAAGGAAAAGAAGACACTGCAATTCATATAGTGATTAATAAGGAAGATTAATGCCCAGCAGTTTTGTGGATATAGTCCAGTTCCTCACGGGTAAAGCTTACCCCCATCAGTGAGCACATTTACAAGGAGTGTTGTTGCAGGAAAGCAGCGCCCATCATCAAGGGCCCCCAGCATCCAGGTCATGTTCCCTACTCACTGCTCCATCAGGAAGGAGGTACAGAGACTGTATCTCAAGTCCCACACCACCAGGTTCAGGAACAGTTATTACTCTCAACCATCAGACTATTGAACCAGAGGGGGTAACTTCACTCACCCTAACACTGAACTGATTCCACAATCTATGGACTCAGTTTTAAGGAGTTTTCAAACTTGCGTTCTTGATATTTATTGCTTTTTTTTTTGTATTAGCATTGTTTGTTGTCTTTTGTAAATTGGTCCTTTGTCCATCTGTCATGATTTTTCATTGATTTTATTGTTTTTTAAAAGTATTTACTGTGAATTACTGCAAGAAAATGAATCTCAGAGTAGTGTATGGTGACATGTACTTGATAATAAATTGAATTTGAACTTTAAACTTTAAGAAGTGAAAGTATCTGGGCTTTTTAGAGAATTGGAATTGGCTTATTGTAACACTTACTGAGATACAGTAAAAAGCTTGCCTTGCATACTGTTCATACAGCTCAGGTAATTACATAATGCACTGAGGTAGAATAAGGTAAAAAATAATTATAATTTATAATAAAGTGTAGCCGGTTGGTGGCATAGTGGCATCAGTGCCGGACTTCGGAGCGAAGGCTCCCGAGTTTGAATCCAGCTGGCTCCCTTGCACGCTTTCCATCTGTGCTGGGTTGAGCGTCGAGCTAGCAACTCGGCCTCGTAAAAATAAGAAAGCCTGCTAAAAAAAACACCGTCATGACGGCGTCCCTATGACTCCACTCGGAGTTAAGGGCTTTCTTCGATAAATCTTCTATAATAGAGTGTAACAGCTACAGAGAAAGTGCATTGCAGGTAAACAATGATGTGCAAGCTCATAATGATGTAGTTTGGGAGGTCAAGAGCCCATCTTATCACCATTTAATAGTCTTAGAATTGTGGGGTTGAAGCTGTCCTTCAGCCTGCTGGTGCTTTCAGGCTTTGGTAACTTCGGCTTGATGGAAGAGAGAAGAGAGAGTATCTGGGTGTGTGGGGTTTTCAATTATGCAGCGTTAAGTTTAGACAGAATCCATCGAGGGGAAGCTGGTATATGATGTGCTGAGTTACATCCACAATTTTCTGCAGTTTCTTGTGGTCACGTGCAGAACAGTTGCCATACCAAGCCGTATATCAGACCATGAGGTTGTGCTCCTACTCCCTGCGTACAAACAGAAGCTAAAACAAGAGGATCTTGTCCAGAAAGCCGTACAATGCTGGTCTGAGGAAATAGATAAGCTTTAAGTCAGTAGACTGGTCCGTCCAGGGCTGGACTTTAGGCAGGGCTAGGTTGGGCTGCAGCCCAGGGGCCCGAGCTGCAGAAGGGTCCAAAATAGGTAGCTAACATCATGGTGGATAAAAAAAAATACAAGAGTGGAGCACAGAAAAGGAAAAAGAAACAAGAAAAAGAGGACCGTGAGAAAGAAGCATTAAAAAAGACATTGAAATTGACAAAATTTTTCAAACCTGTTCTTGATGATGCAGCAGTACCATCGCTCTTGTCACAGTCTGAGACCGGTGGACAAATGGAGACTTGTTCAACAGCTAGCGTTAGCACCAGCGTTAGCACAGGACCACCGTCCTTGCCACAGTCATCAGCTAACGTTGAAGAGGCAGAGAGCATGACTTTGGGATTCCCAACCACAGAGCTGGGCCACCATTAATGTTAACGTTACCACTACTCAGGATCCTTACAGCACTGATCCTGCTCGCTGGGGAAAGGAAACGTTAGATGATTCAGTCCGAGCATACTGGGCTAAGAAAGGCCCAGAGTCCTGCCAGAATAACGATGTGGATATCAAAGCTTCGGAACGAGTAGACAAACAGCAGAGACGTTTTTTCTCCAAATTTCACTTTCAGAAGCTCGTAAATGGTGAGTACATATCAAGGCAATGGCTCTTGTATTCCCTTTCCACTGGCTGTGTGTTTTGTTTTGCATGCTGCATCTTCAGTGATGGTAACTGTCAGTCCATCTTCGAAACTGGCTTTAGCGACTGGAAACATGCTGCTGAGCGCATAGGAGAGCATGAAAATAGTGAGCAGCACAGGAAAACTATACTGACCTACGTTATACTAGCATATGACAGCAGAAGAATAGATACAGAACTGCAATAACAGTTTGTGTCAGAGTGTGTCTACTGGACCGACGTATTGAGAAGAGTGTTGGTGGTTGTGAAGTTTTTGATCGAGAGGGGACTGGCTATCTGAGGCTCCAGTGATATAGTTGGCAGGCCTGACAACGGCAACTACATAGGTTCAGATCCACAATGGGACAGGACAGGCTGAATCATCTTACTCTGATGTCACTTGAAAGTGATTTTGTTCGGAAACTGGATTTTAGTGATCTGATCAAGGACTTTGCTGTGAAGAAATCCAGAAGAACTAGGCTTTAATTTTGAAAAACAAGCATCTGACTTTGTAAATATCTAGGCTTGTGTGTCAGTGCTGTTCCTGTTTTTGTGGCAATAGGCTAATAGTTGACTGTTTACAAACTTAGTAAGTAATAAGTGGTCTTTACTCTGCAAGCCACATGGCACAGCAATAGGTTAGTATGTGCTAGATCTCATTTTTCAAAAAGATTGTTGGAGTATTGTCAACTTCCTAGTTTGCCATAGTGCCATCTCTCTTGGCCTTTTTGTCTCTCATTTCCATTTTACTTTCTCAGAACACACGGTTGAGAAAAATACCTGGATAAAAATGCTTTGGCATCGTTTGAGAAATAGGCCTATGGTGTGTGCAGCAATAGCTAAATAAAGATTTAAGATGCTTCATCTCCCTCATAACTTTACTAAGCCAACTAAGCCTAGGTCAATTTTTGAGTGCTTTAGATGCTGTCCTTCAAACTAAGAATCTGCATTACTTTCTGTCCTCCCTCTTAAGGCCTGTAAGCTTATAGCCTACGTATTGTACTAAACCAATGTCTTGGTCCACAGCTTTGATATTTAGACCAGTATGACATTTGCTCTTGCTCTTGCCTTTTATTGCTTGGTACAGCAGCATTTTATGGTGTTGGCAGGGACCCATCAGGGCCTCCAGCCCAGGGGCCCTGGCCCCACTAAATCCGGCCGTGGGTCCGTGTTCAAAGTCTCAGCTGCCAGCCTGAGTGAATCAGTACCATCATGGACTTTATCATCAAGTGTGTTGAGGACTGTGTACCAAAGATGACAATCTGGATGTTCCCAAACCGGAAACCATGGATGAATTGGGAGATCCACTCCCTATATCTAATTCTTGGTGGACTGAGAAAGCCCGCCTGCAAAGTTTTAAGTCAGGTTATTGCTTATTGACTACAGCTTCACCTTCAATACTATAATTGCAATCAACTCATTACCAGTCTCTGGATCTTGGGAATCAACATCTCCCTCTCCAATGGGATCCTTAACTTTCTGACCAACAGACTGCAGATGCAAAGGGTAAACCGCCACACTTCCACCATGGTTAGTGTCAACTCTGGCAACCCACAAGTCTGCATCCTTACCCTCTACTCATGACTGCGCAGCAGAATCTGCTCTAACTCCACCTACAGGTTTGCAGATGGTACCATCGTACTGGACCATATCTCAAATAATGATGAGTTGGAGTACAGGAATCTGATAGCGAGTTTAGTAACCATGCCGTCATGTCAACAACTTTTCCTTCAATGTCAGCAAAATAAAAGAGCTGGCTATTGACTTCAGGAAGGAGGCCGTGCACATCCTCCTGTCTATGTCAATGGTGTCGGGGCTGAGAGAGTTGAGAGCTTCAAGTTCCTTGGAGTGAACATCTACAACCTGTCCTGGTCCAACTACATATACGCCATGGCCAAGAAAGCTCACCAACACCTCTATTTCCAGAGGAGGCTGAAGAAATTTGTCTTGTTTCTGTCTGGCATCTGGACTGAAGGTGTTAGCCCTTACAGTCAAATAGTCTACTACCTGTTACTACCAAGGCATAGCTTGGTCCTTTGGGCAACTTTCTCAAGAGAGAATGGAATCTATGATCCTTATGAGAAAGCAAAAGAATTTTATTTTATTTTGAAAGCAATTCCTGTCTAATAATTATATTTGAATATTGTATGTAAGCTGGGCAGCACAGTAGCAGAGCTAGCTGAGCTGTGCCCTCGTTACTCCAGCAGAGGGACAATCTTGGCCCGGGTGCAGTATGAGTGGAGTTTCCTTGTTCTCCTTGGAAATGCATGTGTTTCCCTTGAGTACTCTGATATCCTTCCACATCCCAAACATATGAAGGTTAATTGGCCATTCCAAATTTTCCCCGGTACATCGGTGAGTGGCAGAATTTAGACATGGGGGTGGGGAGTTGATGGAAATTTTGGAGAATAAATGGGATTTATTTAAATTGGCGCTTGGTGGTTGGCATGAACAGTAGGTTAAAATGCTAGCTTCCATGCTCTATGACCCTAAGTATTTAGTGCTATTTCAACAATTGGACGTGAAGGAATTTCTGAATAATATTAGGAAGTTGAATAAGAAAATTTGCTTTGATTATTAACGTCATTGGTTAATATTGACTTTACAATATTACCTGAGCTGCCTCATGATACTTCTCAAAATATTTTTTTCATGTCATTGTCCAGAATGATGTAATTACCATTCACTGAATAAATACGTTGAAATAAATTAGGAGAAATAGTTTTGATAAGAAAAAGGAGGGTAAAGATAACCACAGTTCTCTAAACTTGATTTTTTAAATCGGTGCTTATAAATGAGCATCATTAAAATGGTGATATTATGGGCATAAATTAGATTAATGAAAGTACTAATGTAATTAGCATACATTAAATTAATTAAAGTTCTGATATCATTACCATAGATTGCTCTTATTAAAATATAATTATTTTGTATATTGCGGAAGTCAAGCTGCGTGTGAAGTTATTAAAAGCCTTGATTGTGACTGGTTTGTGTCATCTCGTAACCAAAATAAAAACTTCATTATTTCCTGATGTCAATGGCCACCAACCTTCAGAAGGGATACCAGGAGACGTTAAAACCAAGCCTATTGGCCACTGACATCATGATGCACAGCAGGCAAAAAAAAAACATGAAAAAAATGCATCTAAAATTACTAAACATGCTGTGAAAATTAATCTCCTGCCCCTAATTTTACCATGCAGTACTGTTTTTGATTGCAGTGGGGGTTGTTTGCTGTTTAGATCTGCTTCACCTTGTTCCCTCTTGTGCTTCATAAATGCACTGAAATCTTGAGTGTTGAACCAAATGCACTCGAACCATGGATTTCAGTTTGTAACTAAATTGTCATTCCTTCCTCTTCAAGAATATTCAGCCTTTATAGTTGTGGATATTATATTAAAATCTCACTGTTCCCAAACCTCAAATTATAAATATTTCCATGAATCTGCACCTTGTGGGGTGATGTGAACAGTTGATTGAAATGGATCCCTGTATATGGCTTTGACTAATAAAGAATAGGCTGATACTTTAGTTTAGTCTGCTCTGTTAAAGCTGTGTCTTTTAGATGAAATGTTCAATCAAATCCTTTATTGCATTATCAGATGGATGTAGAAGATTATCAGCACCATTTTGATGTGCAAGTTTTATCCCTTACTCAACATTGCTGCAGCAAAGTATGATCATTATTACATTGTTGTTTGGGTGCAAGTTGTCATCTGTGCTTTCTTATATTAGTGATTATTGTTAAAAAGTAGTTAATTGGTAGGTAATTGGTATTTTTGTGATATCCTCAAAATTGTCATATATAAATGCAAGTTTTATTTAATCGGTGCTCAGTGCTTCAGACACAGAGAAGAGTCCAACTATCCATGATGTGCCAGTTGGCAACATTTAGTGTGTGCAGTCATAGAACAGAGGGGGATTTTTGGTCTGTTGTGATTTGCACCAGCTTTCTACCAGAGCAACTCGCTAATACCATGCCTGGCTCTTCTCCATAATCTTGCAGTTTCCTTTGATCACCATATATTTATCCAATTCCTTTTTGAAGGCCACAATGGAATCTACCTCTATAATTTTTGTTGATAGTGCATTCAAGATAATGGTGCCTAGTTAATTTTTTTCTCATTTTGCTATTAATTTTTTCCCCTTTAGTATATAGCTGTACAATATTAACTATGCTATTGTGTGACTACTCATCTAAGTAGGGAGTTTTGTGAGATGCGATATGATTATAGCCAACCTTCAATAGTTAAAACCAGCCCACATCTCTTAAAGGGGAGGTTTGTTATTGTTAGAACAGGGGACAATTTTGAAGGAGGCATGCTTTTGGAATTGTAGGTGTTTCAGACAGTTGTTTACTTAGATAGATGATTTCCTCCCTGATAACCTTGTGCATTGGTATTCCCCAGGGTGTCCTTCTCCAACGAACTTCCACCTATCTGCTCTGCAAGCCTTCTGTTTATTTGACCAGATGTGCTGTACCTGCAGAGTGACCACCCTTTTTATATTTAGGAGCAACTAGTTTGTATAGAAGTTTTGATGTCAGGAGCAAGTATCCCAACATGCATATCACTCGTTGTACCCCAACATGCATAAAACATAGCATCTCTTGTATGCAAATATTAAAGATACATACAGCTTCTCAGCTCTCCACCCACTTGGAAGATCAGATCACAACCTGGTTCACCTCATGCCCTTGTATAAGCCCAAAGTACAGCAACAGCTAGTTACCACCAAGATAGTAAAGAAATGGTTTCCAGAGACCATCAAGGCCTTGGAGGACTGCTTTGAGGTTACTAACTGGAATGTGTTTTGTGAACCATATGGAGAGGACATTAATGCACTTACTGATTGCATCACTGGTTTCACCAACTTCTGTGTGGACACAATAAAATTATCAAGGACTGTTCGCTGCTTCACTAACAACAAACCATGGGTCACCAGTGATCTAAAGGCTCTTCTCAACCACAAAAAGACAGCCTTTAAATCAGGAGACAGGGAGAAACTGAAACATGTGCAGAGGGAGCTAAAGGAGAAGATCAAGGTGGCTAAAGAGGAATACGGGGGAGAGTCTGAGAACAAGCTTGGGCAGAGTAGCAGACAGGGGGTGCGGAGAGGCATGAGGAACATCATCGGCTTCAATCAGCCTAGAGGTAGAACCTTGGAATGCATGGGCTAATGAGTTAAACCAATTCTTCAATGGGTTTGACAATTGCCCTCCTGTTCACACCCCCGTCAGCACACCAGTCCAGGTGCTGAGCCTCCCAATGCTCCCTCAGCACCAATTCCTCCCCTCTTCTCTCCTCCCCCCCTCCAGTTCAACACGTGGATGAACAACACTACCGGGCTACCACTGTCTACATCCTCTCCTTGCCCTGCACCTACCATCCACATCTCCACTGGATGGGAATGGATGGTGTCAACCCCAAGGTCCTGAAGGAGTATGCTGAGCAGCTGTGTGAAGTTTTACAGCGCACTTTCAATCTGAGTCTCAGCCCAGAAAGGATCCCGACTGTGTGGAAAACAGCATGTGTGCTCCCCGTACCGAAGAAGGGCCAACTAAAAGTCTTGAATAACCACCGTCCAGTGGCCCTGACCTCACACATCATGAAGAGAGGCTGATCCTGGCTCCCCTGCGACCCCTGGTCAGATCAGCCCTCCATCCCCTGCAGATTGCTTACTGGGAACACATTGGAGTCGAGAAGGCTGTCATCCACCTGCTGAACAGAGCCTACTCCCACTTGGATAAGTAGGGCAGCCCTGTGAGGGTCATGTTTTTTTTGATTTCTCAAATGCCTTCAATACCATACAGCCCTCATTGCTGGGAGAAAAGCTCCATTCAATGCAGGTGGGCACTTCCATCGTATCCTAGACTACCTGAATGACAGACCACAGTTTGTGCAGCTTCAGAGCTGTGTGTCAGACGTGGCTATAAGCAGCACTGGGGCCCACTGGGGACTATACTGGCTCCCTTTCTGTTTACTCTGTATACCTCAGACTTTAGATACAACACTCAGCAATAGTTGGGTGTATAAAGAGAGGACAGGAGGATGAATACAGGGCCCTGGTGGAGGACTTTGTCAAATGGTGCAAGCTGAATCATCTGCAGCTCAACATCAGGAAGACAAAGGAGATGGTGATGGACTTTAGGAAGATTAAGCCTGCACTGCTCCCTGTTACTATTGATGTTGAGGATGTGGATGTGTTGAGGACCTACATGTACCTGGGGGTGCACCTGGATGACAGATGTGAGGGGAGCACCAACACAGAGGCTGTGTACAAGAAAGGCCAGAGTTGCCTTTATTTCCTGAGTAGACTGAGGTCCTTTGGAGTATGCAGGCCTCTCGTTCACATGTTCTACCAGTCTGTTGTCGCCAGTACAATCTTCTATGTGGTGGTGTACTAGGACAATGGCATCAACACAGGTGATGCCAACAGGCTCAATAAACTGATTATAAAGGCTGGCTCTGTTATAGGATTCAAACTGGACATTCTGGAGGCTGTGGAAGAACAAAGGACACTATGAAAAATCCTGGCAATTCTGGACAATGTTTCTCACCATCTGCATGCCGCCTTGGCAGAACAGGGGAGCACTTTTAGTAATAGACTAAGACAACTGTGTTGCTTCAAAGAGCACTATATGAAGTCATTCTCACCCTCGGCCATTAGGCTCAATAATGAGTCAACCTATAGCCAGGGAGGTGATGACTCCCTCCTGTTAGACTGTTTAAGGTAACTTATTTTTTATTCTTTCTTACTTCTCTTTTAATATTTGTGTATTTGTATATCTGTGCACTTGTAATGCTACTGTGACACTGCAATTTCCTTTGGGATCAATAAAGTTTCTAACCATCACTCCTTGTGGATTTTAGTAGAATTACATAACTCTAGATGAACGCCAAACACATAAAACTGTAGCCTCAGCTCATAAAAGTCATTCAACAAGCAAATGACATTTAACTGGTAATCTCTTCAAGTGGTCTAGTGTGGGATCTCTCTTGTATTTTTAAGACCATAAGACAGGAGCAGAATTATGCTATTTGGGCTATTGAGTCTGCTCTGCCATTTCATTGTGGCTGATTTATTTTCCCTCTCAACTCATTTTCCTGCCTAAACTTTTGACATTCTGAACAATCAAGAAACTATCAACCTCCACTTTAAATATACGCAATGACTTGGCATCCACAGCCATCTGTGGCAATGAATTCCAACCGTTCACTACCCTCTGGCTAAAAAAATTCCTCCTCATCTATGCCCTAAATGGACTTTTCTCTGGTCCTAGACTCATTGACTATAGGAAATACCCTCTCCACATCCACTCTATCTAGGCCTTTCAATATTCAATAGGTTTTAAAGAGATCCTTCCCCCCGCCCCATTCTTCTGAACTCCAGCGAGTACAGGCAAAGAGCTATCAAATGTTCTTCACATGTTATCCATTTCATTCCCAGAAGCTTTCTCACAAACCTCCTCTGGACCCTCTCCAATGCCGGCATATCTTTTGTTAGATAAGGGTCCCAAAACTGCTCACAATACTCCAAGTGCGTTCTGACCAAAGCTTTATAAAGCCTCAGCATTACATCCTTGCTCTTATATTCTAGTCCTGTCAAAATGAATGCTAACATTGCATTTGCCTTCCTTACCACTGACTCAACTTGCAAGTTAACCTTTAAGAAATCCCGCACGAAGACACTCAAGTCTCTTTACACCTCTGATTTTTGAATGCTTTCCCCATTTAGAAAATAGTCCATACTCCTATTTCTTTTACCAAAGTGCATGACCATACACTTCCCTAGACTACATTCCATCAGCCACTTTGCCCGTTCTCCCAATCTAAGTCATTCTGCAGACTCCCTGTTTCCTCAACACTTCCTGCCCCTCCACATATCACAAACTTGGCCACAATGCTATCAAATCCATTATCCAGATCACTGACATATACATAATGTGAAAAGAAGCAGTCCCAACATGGATCTCTGCAGAACACTACTACCGACCGGCAGCCCCCTTTATTCCCACTCTTTACCTTCTGCCTGTCAGCCAATTTTTAATTTGTATCTTTCCTGTAATACCATAGGCTCTTAGCTTGGTAAGGAGCCTTATTGCAGCACATGTCAAAGGCCTTCTGAATATTCAAGTATACAACATCCACTGACTCTCCTTTGTCTGTCCTACTTGTTATTTCCTCAAAAAATTCCATCAAGTTTTTCAGGCAAGCTTTCCTCTTAAGGAAACCATGCTGACTTTGGCCTATTTTATCATGTGCCTCCAAATACCTTGAAACCTCATCCTTAATAATGGACTCCAACATCATCCCAACCACTGAAGTCAGGCTAATTTTCCTTTCCTCTGCCTCCATCCCTTAAAGAGTGGAGTGAAATTTGTAGTTTTCCAGTCCTCTGGAACCATTCGAGAATCTATTAATTCTTCAAACATCATTACTAGTGCCTCCATAATCTCTTCAACGACCTCTTTCAGAACCTTGAGATTTAGTCCAACTGATCCAGGCAACTTATCTACCTTTAGACCTTTCAGCTTCCCAAGCACCTTATCCTTAGTAATAGCAACCACACTCACTTCTGACTCCTGATGTTCTCGAATCTCTGGCATATTGCTAGTGTCTTCTATAGTGAAGACTGATGCAAATGTCAGCTTTTAAAAGCTTCCTAATCCTCCAACTTGTCACAAATTTTTTCTAATTTATATGCCCTCACTTTTGCTTTTATTCTGTCTTAGACTTCCCTTGTCAGCTACAATTGAGTCATCCTCTCTTTAGGATATTTCTTCATCTTTGGGATGTATTTATACCGTGCCTTCTGAATTGTTCCCAGAAACTCCAGCCAATGCTGATCTGTGTCAACCCTGTTAGTGTCCCCTTCCAATCAACTTTAGCCAGCTCTTCTCTCATGCGGCTGTATTTCCTTTTACTCCACTGTAGTACTGATACATCTGACTTTATCTTCTTCCTCTCAAACTGCAGGGTGAATTCCATCATATTATGATCACTTTTTTCAAAGGGTTCCTTTACTATAAGCTCCCTAATCAAATCTGGTTCATCCCCCAACACATAATCCAGAGTTGCCTTTCACCTAGCAGGTTAAACTGCAAACTGCTCTAAAAGGTCATCTCTTAACAACTAATTTCATTACTTAGCCTAATAGGTTAGATTTACCACAGTACATAATTATCTATTTAAATGTTTATTTTGCTTTTATATCATCTCAATGTGTACTTAAGAATGTATAAATAATTGTAGTTTTATACATATAAAAAAATGGAAAAGGTTATATGTGTGAAAAAAGTACATGATAATTGTGAACTCCTTATCCAAATAAAAATAAAATTTAAAAAAAAAGTCATCTCAAAGGCATTCTACAAATTCTCTCTTTTGGGAGCCAGCACCAACCAGATTTTCCAAATCTGCCTGCATATTTAAATCCCTATGACTATTGCAACATTGCCCTTTCTACATGCCTTTTCTGTCTCCTGTTGTAATCTGTAGCATACATCCTGGCTACTCTCTGGAGGCTTGTATATAACTCCCTTCAGGGTCTTTTTACCCCTGAAGTTATTTAGCTCTACTCACAGGATTCTACATCTTTTAATCCTAGATCACCTCTGCTTTCTGTACGTGGTTAAGAGTTTAGGCTTCTAAGTGGTAGTGTTAGCCTTCAGTCAGCTGAACATTATGACTTTAAGTCATGATACATCCACACCATAGGATAGCCAATGACCTCACTAAAATAACAGCTCTGACACTCCTCGTTTTACATATGTCTGCATGTAAATTGATCCCATTTCAGAACTACTTCAGCAGCCATGTTGCCCAAAAGGCATGTACCATTGATGAAAACTTTTCAACACAGGTTTCTCCAATAATCAAGATGGCAAGCCTCAGCAGGTTGCAGAAATTGTTGATTTATCTTTCTTAAAGCCAATAGTTGGAAGGCAAAGATGTTTAAATAAGAAAATCAAATTGCACTTTCTGAATAAATCAGAGGACTGAAGAATCAAAAGCTGAGAAGCTAGTGCCAAAGTTGTGAGGGATTCACCAATCCCGACATGAACATCACCATATTTGCAGTGTCTGAAGAGTTGACTGGAGTGAATTGCTAACTGTCATTCACTGCAGTCTTACTTGAGAAATGAACAATATACAAAACTTTCCTTTTCTGCAGTCTTTTCCCCAAATTTACAAACTGGCAAATGTAACAAGATGTTGCACATTTTGTGTATCAAACCTGTTTTACTGTAAAATTAGCAAATGGAAAAGTTGTATCTCGATTCGATTTACCAGCTTTCATTATATAATACACCATAAGTTTTTAGAACTACCTTGACTTTGAAAGCTCTAAATATGAGAGTGCAAAGTATTGCTTAAATATCTACTCTAAAGCGTGTCATCCAGCAGAAGTGGATGGGAAATCTTAACATTAGAAAGGTACTCACTCAAGGCCCTTGTTTTTCTTGTGTAATGAAATCTCTTCCTTGCCTTTTCCGACATTTTGAGGAAAGGAGGGCACTTGTCAAAACTCAGCAAATCTCACAACTCCTTCTCTCTCTTTCCTCTCATAATAAGCCTTGGTGTATGCAATTGCCTCCCAAATCTGTGATCAGCTTTTCTAGAACTTAGTGTTTGAATCCCCTCAACACTTCCTCAGAAAAACAGTGAGTATTTCACCCAGAGAGATGTAAAGGAAATCTTCTTATTCTTCAGTACTTTACATGGTAAACCATATTCTCCCAAATCCTTTCGGTCACCATTGAGCCAGCTGGATATAACCAAGGACTGGGTTTCAATTGCTCCCCACCATTACTCTTACAAAAAGATGGTGCCAGTGTCCACATGTAGAGTATGATATCCAGTTCCCACACCCATTTCCACCTCTATCTCACAACCTGCTCTCCTGATCATTCCACTGTCTTTCAATTATCTGATTACTTGTCTGACATTCAGTGCTAGATGAACAGAAATTTCCTTAAACGAAAAACTGGATCCTCACAGCAACTGGTGTTTGTAAATGTGAAATCCATTCCTCAAATCTTTATGGACATCGATGTCCTTTTTGTCTACTTTCTTTGTAAATGTGACACCATTTTCTGAATTCTATTATTGTTTTCCTTTTGCATTACCTTGAAGTGCTTATTCATGGAATAGTCTGTCTGTTGCATGCAAACAAAAGCATTTCTCTGTGCCTCAGTACATGTGACACTAATAAATCAATTACTGTTTATCTTTTGCTTTGCAGTATCCAGGGACAACTTTAACAGTAAATAGCACAGGTCTTCAAAAGTTTTTTTCTGAATTACTGCTCCACAGTGGTGGTTTCTAAACTATTTCATAAATATGGTGATTGAAAAGGAAAACAGCCAGAAAAAGTTAGGTAAGGAACACAGAGCAAATACTGTACTACTTTCATTAATCGTTCTGCCTCATTTCAACATCTGCCAAATTTTTACATGGTTGGAAGTTATTTGTCCTATTATATTACAGGTATCAACCTGATATGATTCCCAAATGCGGCAATGTTATGGTTTTGCAATAAGCTGCTGAACAATCACATAAGACAGCACTCAGTTTCCTTTGGCATTTTCTATGACTATTGACATATGGACATGTTAAAGAAGCAAATTCCCACTTCTTTATAATAGGAAATTAATAATCACTCATTTCCATGCCACGTGTTAGAATTTCTCTACAATAATTGGAAATCATTAGGTTACTTCCTAAATTTTCCTTCCAAAAATACTGTATATTATACATTCAACTATACAGTTCAAGTTAAATTGTTCTAATTTTTTTCAAATACAATGAAGCAAATCATTAAATATCTTATTGAGGGATGGACAATGCTTGTTTTCACACCATATTTAAACCGCGCAAATAAAGATCAACATCTTTGTAATTATATGAATCCCAATCTGTGGAATTATGGGTTCCGTTGGAAAAAGGCTGAGAAAAAATTCTCTGCCTTTGTTTTATCCTGTGGCATTGAATGGTTATATTTGTTCTAATGATCAAGCAGACACCTCACAATAATCATCCAGTTAAGGTCATCATTACCATCGAGCTGGAAACTCTACTGATCTACTGAGGCGGAATCCCAAGGGCTTCTACAAAAATACTAAGAGCAAAAGGATATTAAGGGACAAAATTGGTCCTCTGAAAGATCAAAGTGGTCATCAATTGATGGAGCTGAAAGAGATGGGGGGGATTTTAAATGGATTTTTTGCATCTGTATTTACTCAGGAGAAGGACACAGAGTCTATACACGTGAGGCAGAGCAGCAGTGAGGTCATGGACCCTATACAGATCACAGTGGAGGAGCTGTTTGCTGTCTTGATGCAGATTAAGGGTAAATCCCCAGGACCTGCCAATGTTTTCCCACAGACCCTGTGGGAGGTTAGTGCAGAAATTGCAGGGGCCCTAGCACAGATACTTGAAACATTCTTAGTGATGAGTGATTTACTGGAGGATTGGTTGGTAGATAACGCTGTCCCTTTGTTTAAGAAAGGCTCTAAGAGTAAGACAGGATATTATAGGTTGGTGAGCTTGACATCAGTAGTGGGTAAGTTATTGGAAGGTATTCTACTAGAACGATCCAATGATCTTGGATATAGACTGTAAATATATGGATAGACAGGGACTGATTAGGGATAGTCAACACGGCTTTGTCTGTGGTAGGTCATGTCTGACCAATCTTATTGTTTTTGAGGAAGCTACTGGGAAAGTTGATGAAGACAAGACGGTAGATGTTGTCTATTTGGACTTCTGCAAGGCTTTAGACAAGGTCCGAAAGGGGAGGTTGGTCAAGAAGGTTCAGTTACTTGGCATTCAAGGTGAGGTAGGAAATTGGATTCAACATTAGCTTTCCAGGAGAAGCCAGAGCGGAAGTAGTTGGTTGCCTCTATGACTGGAGGCCTGTGACTAGTGAAGTGCCGCTGAGATCAGTACTGGGTCCATTGTTGTTTGTCACTTATATCAACAATTTGGATGATGTGGTAAACTGGATGAACACATTTCTGGATGACACTAAAACTGTGGGTGTAGTGGATAGCAAGGGAAGACTATCAATGTTTGCAGCAGGATCAGGACCAGCTGAAAAAAAATGGGCTGAAAATCACAGAAGGAACTTAAAGCAGACAAGTGTGAGGTGCTGCAATTTGGGAGGTAAAGCCAACGTAGGACTTGCATGATGAGTGGTAGGGTACTGAGGCGTGAGAGAGAACAGAGGGATCTGGGGATACAGATCCATAATTCCTTGAAAGTGGTGTCACAGGTAGATAGGATGATAAAGAAAGTTTTTGTTATATTGGCCTTCATAAATGAAAGTATTGAGGGGAGTTGGGGTATTATGGTTATGTAGAAGTTGTACAAGATATTGGTGAGGCCTAATTTGGACTGTTTGGTCAATTACCTACAGGAAAGATGTCAATAAGATTGAAAGAGTGCAGAGAAAGTTTACAAGGATATTACCAGGACATAAGGACCTGAGTTAGAGGGAAAGTTTGAGTAGTTAGGATTTTATTTCCTGGAGCATTGAAGAATGAGGGGAGATTTGATAGAGGTATACAGAATTATGAGGGCTATACAGTACATAAGGTAAATGTAAGCTGGCTTTTTCCACTGAAGTTAGGTGAGACTATAACTGGAAGTCATATGTTAAGGGTGAAAGATGGAATGTTTTCGGGGAATATGAGGGGGGACATCTTCACTCCCAAGAAGGTGGTGTGAGTATGGAAAGAGCTGCCAGCAGAAGTGGTGGGTTTGGGTTCGATTTCAATGTTTAAGAGAAATTTGAATGGGTACGTGGATGGGAGGTGTATGGAGAGCTATGGTCCGAGTGCAGATCAATGCTGATTAATTGTTCAGCATGGACTAGATGGGCCAAGAGGTCTGTGTCTGTGCTGTAGTGTTCTATGACTCTATGACACATTCCTGAATCTTAAAAATATACACAAATTTCTATTCTATCAATTAGAAATTGAAAAAAACCACCATGCAATCTTCAACTTCTTTAAATCTCTGCTTCATGTTATCTCCCCCTGTGTAAATCAGCTCATGGTTTCAAACTGCAGGAATAACGGTTGCACACAAGTCCTCACATTATTCTGGACAGCTTGCACTTCATACTTTGACAACCTTAAAACCCCTTCTATCATGGAGCCGAAATACCTACAACCCTTCTGTTACACACGGGCTCTCTCCATTACTTTCTTCATCTCTACATGTTTCCCTTGTGTCTCCTAGCTATAAAGCCTGAAGTACTGTTCACCATTTTGAGCGACTTTTTCTACATTCATTGGCTCTCTCAAGAACAGGATATTGTGAAATTCTTTCATCAAGAGCCATTCTGGAATAGTTCCAGGATTCTGTGGGAATTCCTCTCTGGATACAAGTAGAGAGCTGCTGAGGCAGAAATAAATCTCCTAGACCACTCGCACCCAAGGAAAAAAAAAATCAGTTGTGAAGGGACAGACAATTGTAACGTTGGTGTCACTGTATTCCCTCAGGATAAATCTATTGATTTCCTCTGGAGTCTTGGTTCTGCCGCACTTTTAAACTGTGCATTGGAATTTCAGTATTGCTGTGTCTGTGGGCCAACTATGCAGATGGCATTATTCCTGTGGTTTGGATGTTCTTGCATTGACCGGCTGATGGAGTGGCAGATTGAAACGTCTCACCCTATATGTGCATCCCAGGAATGAAAAACAAATTAAGGAACACAAGAAGAGAAGGTCATTCATCCCCTTAAACCTGTCTTGTGAATCAATTAGATCATGAATGACTTGTATTTTAATTCCTTCTACATGTTGATTCAGCCTCGACAGCTGTTCCAAATTCCCCTTATTCTCTGACATCACCCAGGACAACTCGGCTCTGATTAGTTATGCAAACTTTTTCCACACTCTTCCACTGTAGGAAATAATTTACGTCTGTCAGTCATATTTGATAATCCTAAATACTTCAATTGGATTTATCAAAATCAAATGAAAGAAAAAAATAGTAAGTTTTGCAGATTTGCAGTTGACATGCTGTTTTATCAGGTAAATCTTTCTACGCAACACAAGCTACTAGGTTCTGTTTCACGTTTGACTAATGTGACATTAGTTAACTGATGCTGTTTTTATTTATGATTAGAGGTTAGCTGTTGCTGTGTTATATTTCTCAAATTCACATTAAAAAGTTTTAAATGAAGGTCTCCCTCTTAATTTTGTAAACTTTGTTTGGCAGAGCAAATCAATGGTGTACTTCAGTACAAACTAGGTAACATCCAATTCATTAAAATGTGACAAATATGTGTTTCCTGAGGTAGATGCTATTAGCTGAATCTATTCCAGCAAAGCTACAAGCATTTCCAGGAATCCGCCCGGATCATGCCTGCAATCAGTGTGCAGTGACCCCTGGTGGACCATCTTTGCAAATAGCAAATGGGTGAGGAAAAGGTTGGACTCAAATGGTGCAACATCCTTAATGTCCAACCTCTTGTTAAGTTTTTGAAGTCAGTAGAAATATGGGTAAAAGTAACTTGGGCTAAAATTTTTATGTTAGACAAATAGTAAAGGACCTATTCAGTCTGTGTGTAAGTCACATTCCTTGTTTGTGCTCAGAGTTAATTTTGTATGTATAATACTCCACCAGTAGAAATAATTAGTATTGCTCCAGCCTGTTGATTCTAAAAGCGGTAGGGTGTACATTCTTATCAAGGATGTAATGCTGAGGCTTTATAAGGCATTGGTCAGACTGCACTTGGAGTATCGTGAGCAGTTTTAGACCATAACACCATAAGATAAAAGAGCACAATTAGGCCATTTGGCCCACTGAGCCTGCTTCAACATTCAATTGTGGCTGATCCTTTTTTGCCCCTCCTCAGCCCCACTCCCCAGCCTTTTCCCCATAACTTTTGATGCCATGTCCAATCAAGAACCTATCAAACTCTGCCTTAAATACACCCAACAACCTGGCCTCCACAGCTGCCTGCAATAATAAATTCCATAAATTCACCACCCTCTGGCTAAAGGAATTTCTCCGCATCTCGGTTTTAAATGGACACTCCTCTATCCTGAAGCTGAACCCTCTTGTCCTAGACTCCCCAAAAATGGGAAGCATCCTTTCCACATCTACTCTATCAAGGCCTTTCAACTTTCGAAAGGTTTCAATGAGATCCCCCTTCATCCTTTTAAATTCCAGCAAGTACAGACCCAGAGCTGTGAAGTGTTCCTCCTATGATAACCCTTTCATTCCCAGAATCATCCTTGTGAACCTCTTCTGAACCCTATCCAGTGCCAGCACATCTTTTCTGAGATAAGGAGCCCAAAACTGTTCACAATATTCAAGGTGAGACCTCACCAGTGCCTTATAAAGCCTCAGCATCACATCCTTGCTCTTGTATTCTAGACCTCTTGAAATGAATGCTAACATTGTATTTGCCTTCCTCACCAACTCATCCTGCGAGTTAACCTTTAGGTTGTTCCGCACAAGGAATCTCGAGTTCCTTTGCATCTCAGAGTTTTGGATTTTCTCCCCATTTAGAAAATCGTCTGCACATTTACTTCTGCTGCCAAAGTGCATGACTATGCATTTTCCAACATTCTATTTCATTTACCACTCTCTTGCCCATTCTCCTAATTTGTCTAAGTTCTTCTGCAGCCTTCCTGTTTCCTCAATACTACCTACCCCTCCACTAATCTTCTTATCATCTGCAAACTAAGCAACAAAGCCTTCTATTCCATGATCTAAATCATTGATATACAGCATAAGAAGAAGCGATCCCAACACCAACCCCTGTAGAATACCACTAGTTGCTGGTAGTCAAGGATCCTTTTATTCTCACTTGCTGCTCCTATCAATCAGCCAATGCTCTAACCATGCCAGTAACTTTTCTGTAATACCATGGGCTCTTAACTTGGTAAGCGACTTCATGTGTGGCACCTTGTCAAAGGCCTTCTGAAAATTCAAATATACAACATCCACTGCATCCCCTTTATGCATCCTATGTATAATCTCCTCAAAGAATTCCAACAGGTTCTTCAGGCAAGATTTCCCCTTCAGGAAACCATGTTGACTTCATTCTATCTTGTCCTGTGTCACCAAGTACTCCATAACCTCATCCTTAACAATTGACCCCAACATCTTCCCAACCACTGAGGTCAGGCTAACTGGTCTATAATTTCCTTTCTGCTGCCTTCCTCCTTTCTTGAAGAGTGAAGTGATATTTGCAATTTTCCAGTCCTCTGGCACCATCCCAGTGTTCAGTGACTTGAAAGATCATTACTAATGCCTCCATTTTGATAAAGGGCCTTTTAAAAGGATGTACTGATATTAGAGAGGGTCCAGAGGAGATTCACAAGAATGATTCAGGGAATGAAAAAATTAGTATATGGCAGCTCTAGGTCTTTACTCACTGGAGTTTAGAAGAAATGAGGAGGGTGGGGAACTCAATAAAACCTATTGAATAATGAAAGGCCCAAGCAGAGTGAATGTGGAGAGGATGTTTCTTATAGTGGCGGAGTCTAGGACCAGATGGCACAGCTTCAGAGCAGAGGAATGTCCCTTTAGAATAAAGATGAGGAGGAATTGCTTTAGCCCAAGGGTAGTGAATCCGTGGAATTCATTGCCACAGATGGCTGTGGAGATCAAGTCATTGAGTGCATTTAAAGCAGAGGTTGATAGGTTCTTGATTAGTCAGGGCATCAACAGTTATGGCGAGAAGGAAGGAGAACAGGTTTGAGAGGGATAATAAATCAGTAAAGATGGAATGATGGAGCAGATTCAATGGGCCAAATGGCCTAATTCTGCTCCAATGTGCATAGGGCTTGTGGTTCTACCTGTTCTTCAAGACATGGCTTATTCCAGCATGGGAAACAGGAGAAGATACTGAACTGAATGGTTATTATTTTTGTGCAGGGTAGGGGAATGGGGAAAGTTACAAGAGAATCAGATGGTAAATTCTCTGGCACATTCTGAGAGAAAGATGTTTGTTTCCTGACTTAGTGGTGTGAATGGTTCAGAGCCCTGGTTGGCCTTGGGGCCAAAAACTTGTTGGCTCCAGCCCATTATTTAGGTTTAAATACAATAGTGAGTAATTCCTTTTATTGGTTGCAAAGTGAGCCAACAGATAGCCCTCCACATGAGGAAGGTACCTGCTGCTGCCTGGAAGGAACTTGTAAGCATTCCCTGTGACCTCGTGGATTTCCTCCGGGTGCTCCGGTTTCCTCCCACAGTCCAAAGGCATACCAGTTGGTAAGTTAATTGGTCATTGTAAATCATCCCGTGATTAGACTAGGATTAAATTTGGGGATTGCTGGGTGGCGCGGCTCTATCAGTACGTCCAGTTGAGCTCTGTCTTTTTGTGTGTTTCCCCCTAGCTGTCAGTCTGTGGTTTTGTATTGCCATGTGTTCCTGTCCCCGCTTCTGCTCTACTCCAGCCCCTGTAGGGCCTTCTCTGCACTGTATCTCCACAAATAATAAATAAATAAATTGAATAATGCTACTTTGCTTCTGGGTGAGTGCAACAATAGATGAATGCAGCATTATGGAAGCTTATACACACAAAATGCTGGAGGAACTTGAGACCCTCCATCTGTTCCTAATGAAAGGTCTCAGCCCAAAATGTCAAATGTTTATTCCATTCCATAGATGTTGCCTGACCTGCTGAATTCTTCCAACATTTTCTGTGTGTTACTCTGGATTTCCAAAGTTCAAAGTAAGTTTATTATCCAAGTGTATAAATGTTACCATATACAACCCTGTGATCCATTTTAGAAACATAGAAAATAGGCGCAGGAGTAGGCCATTCGGCCCTTCGAGCCTGCAGCGCCATTCAGTATGATCATGGCTGATCATCCAACTCAGAACCCTGTACCTGTCTTCTCTCCATACCCCCTGACCCCCGTAGCCACAAGGGCCTTATCTAACTCCCTCTTAAATATAGCCAATGAACTGGCCTCAACTGTTTCCTGTGGCAGAGAATTCCACAGATTCACCACTCTCTGTGTGAAGAAGTTTTTCCTCATCTTGGTCCTAAAAGGCTTCCCCTTTATCCTCAAACTGTGACCCCTCGTTCTGGACTTCCCCAACATCAGGAACAATCTTCCTGCATCTAGCCTGTCCAATCCCTTTAGAATTTTATACGTTTCAATCAGATCCCCCCTCAATCTTCTAAATTCCAGAGAGTATAAGCCTAGTTGATCCAGTCTTTCATCATATGAAAGTCCTGCCATCCCAGGAATCAATCTGGTGAACCTTCTTTGTACCCCCCCTATGGCAAGAATGTCTTTCCTCAGATTAGGGGACCAAAACTGCACACAATACTCCAGGTGTGGTCTCACCAAGGCCTTGTACAACTGCAGTAGTACCTCCCTGCTCCTGTACTCGAATCCTCTTGCTATGAATGCCAGCATACCATTCGCCTTTTTCACCGCCTGCTGTACCTGCATGCCCACTTTCAATGACACCCAGGTCTCGTTGCACCTCCCCTTTTCCTAATCGGCCACCATTCAGATAATAATCTGTTTTCCTGTTCTTGCCACCAAAGTGGATAACCTCACATTTATCCACATTAAATTGCATCTGCCATGAATTTGCCCACTCACCTAACCTATCCAAGTCTCCCTGCATCCTTTTAGCATCCTCCTCACAGCTAACACTGCCGCCCAGCTTCTTGTCATCTGCAAACTTGGAGATGCTGCATTTAATTCCCTTGTCTAAGTCATTAATATATATTGTAAACAACTGGGGTCCCAGCACTGAGCCTTGCGGTACCCCACTAGTCACTGCCTGCCATTCTGAAAAGGTCCCGTTTATTCCCACTCTTTGCTTCCTGTCTGCCAACCAATTCTCTATCCACATCAATACCACACCCCCAATACCGTGTGCTTTAAGTTTGCACACTAATCTCCTGTGTGGGACCTTGTCAAAAGATTTTTGAAAATCCAAATGTACTACATCCACTAGTTCTCCCCTATCCACTCTACTAGTTACATCCTCAAAAAATTCTATGAGATTCGTCAGACATGATTTTCCTTTCACAAATCCATGCTGACTTTGTCCGATGATTTCACCGCTTTCTAAATGTGCTGTTATCACATCTTTGATAACTGACTCTAGCATTTTCCCCACCACTGATGTCAGGCTTATCGGTCTATAATTTCCTGGTTTCTCTCTCCCTCCTTTTTCAAAAAGCGTGGTTACATTAGCCACCCTCCAATCCTCAGGAACTAATCCAGAATCTAAAGAGTTTTGAAAAATTATCACTAATGTGTCCACTATTTCTTGGGCTACTTCCTTAAGCACTCTGAGATGCAGACCATCTGGCCCTGGGGATTTATCTGCCTTCAATCCCTTCAATTTACCTAACACCACTTCCCTACTAACATGTATTTCCCTCAGTTCCTCCATCTCACTAGACCCTCGGTCCCCTACTATTTCCGGAAGATTATTTATGTCCTCCTTAGTGAAGACAGAACCAAAGTAGTTATTCAATTGGTCTGCCATGTCCTTGCTCCCCATAATCAATTCACCTGTTTCTGTCTGCAGGGGACCTACATTTGTCTTAACCAATCTTTTTCTTTTCACATATCTATAAAAACTTTTACAGTCAGCTTTTATGTTCCCTGCCAGCTTTCTCTCATAATTTTTTTTCCCTTTACTAATTAAGCCCTTTGTCCTCCTCTGCTGGACTCTGAATTTCTCCCAGTCCTCAGGTGTGCCACTTTTTCTGGCTAATTTGTATGTTTCTTCTTTGGAATTGATACTATCCCTAATTTCCCTTGTCAGCCACGGGTGCACTACATTCCCAGGTTTATTCTTTTGCCAAACTGGGATGAACAATTGTTGTAGTTCATCCATGCGATCTTTAAATGCTTGCCATCGCATATCCACCGTCAATCCTTTAAGTGTAATTTGCCAGTCTATCTTAGCTAATTCACGTCTCATATTTTCAAAGCTACCCTTCTTTAAGTTCAGAACCCTTGTTTCTGAATTAACTATATCACTCTCCATCTTAATGAAGAATTCACCGTGTTATGGTCACTCTTACCCAAGGGGCCTCGCACAACAAGATTGCTAACTAACCCTTCCTCATTGCTCAATACCCAGTCCATAACGGCCTGCTCTCTAGTTGGTTCCTCGACATGTTGGTTCAGAAAACTATCCCGCATACATTCCAAGAAATCCTCTTCCTCAGCACCCTTACCAATTTGGTTCACCCAATCTATACGTAGATTGAAGTCACCCATTATAACTGCTGTTCCTTTATTGCACGCATTTCTAATTTCCTGTTTAATGCCATCCGCGACCTCACTACTACTGTCAGGTGGCCTGTACACAACTCCCACCAGCGTTTTCTGCTCCTTAGTGTTATGCAGCTCTACCCATATCGATTCCGCATCCTCCCGGCTAATGTCCTTCCTTTCTGTTGCGTTAATCTCCTCTCTAACCAGCAATGCTACCCCACCTCCTTTTCTTTCATGTCTATCCCTCCTGAATATTGAATATCCCTGAATGTTGAGCTCCCATCCTTGGTCACCCTGGAGCCATGTCTCTATGATCCCAACTATATCATATTCATTAATAACTATCTGCACATTCAATTCATCCAGCTTGTTATGAATGTTCCTTGCACTTTCTTGTGGGCATAATCAATAATCCTATAGAATAATCACCATAACAAGGTCAATGAGAGAATCTGCAGATGCTGGAAATCCAAACCATCACACAAAATGCTGGAGGAACTCAGCAGGTCAGGCAGCATCTGTAGAAAAGAGTAAGCAATTGATATTTTGGGCTAAGGCCCTTCAGGACTGAAAGGGGGGGGGCAGAGTTGACTGAACTGAAAGGTCGGGGAGGGGAAAAGGCTAACTGGAAGGTGATAGGTGAAGCTGGGTGGTTGGTAAAGGTCAAAGCTGGATGGAGAAGAAAGAATCTGACAAAAGAGGAAAGTGGACAATAGGAGAAAGGGAAGGAGGAGAGGTCCCGGGGAGAAGAAACAGGCAGCTGAGAAGAAGTGAAGGGTCAGAGTGGGGAGTAGAGGAAGGGTGGGGAAATTTTGTTCACTGGAAGGAGAAATTGATATTCATACCATCAGAGAAAGGATCTAGTACTTTCCCAGCATATATGACGAATAAACTCTTCTTGGGCTTCCAACTGGGATAGGCATCAATTCTAACCCATGTTTTGATGACAGATTCTGCCATCTTCAACTGGACATGCCCAGGCATCATCCTTAATGAAGATAGCAGAGTCTGTCATCAAAACTGTCATTAAAATAGATACCTGTACCTGGCTGGAAGCCCAAGAAGAGTTTATTCTTCATACTGACATGTTGGAGGGTGCCCAGATGGAATGTAAGGTGTTGCTCCTTCATCGTGAAAGACCGCCCAACCAGGGTGTTCAACCAGAGTGCCCAAGAGAACAAATCATGCAAATACAAAAAAAACAAATAATGATAATAATAAATAATCATCACAGCGATATTTGATTCCAGGGAGCGGGAAGCACAGAATCAAATATCGCTGTGATGATTGTACATTCTAGTATCAATTGTTTGGCGACAATAAAGTATAAAGTATAAATAAGCATCTCATGTTCTCGATATGAATTGAAGAGTCCTTGAAAGTGAGTCCATTGGCTGTGGGAACATTTCAGTGATGAAGCAAGTGAAGTTATCCTCTTTGATTCAAGAGCCTGATGGCTGAGGGGCAGTAACTGTTCCTGAATATGGTGGTGTGAATCCTGAGGCTCCTGTTTCTTCTTCTTATGGCAGCAGTGAGAAGAGGGCATGTCCCAGGTGGTGGGGGTTGCTGATGATGGACGCTGCTTTCCTGTGACAGGGTTTCATGTAGATGCACTCAGTGCTTGGGAGGGCTTTACCTGTGATGGAATGGACTGCATCCAGCTTCTTGCAGAATCTCTTGTGTTTATTATCAAAGATAATACCTTTTGCATTAAATGCTAAATCACAGTTTTTTGGTAAGTTTCAGGTGATTACCAAAATTAACATATAATCCCAAGGAAATTCTACTGATTTGGAGACATGAGTTCAAGTCTCATCATTGTACACGTGGAATTTGAATTATCTTGTAAAAATCAGCTGGAAAGCAATTGAGTCATTTCTATTGTTTAGCTGTGGTGGGGTTGTGGTTCAGGGGAGATTCTGCTGCCTTTCTTCCATTTCCTTATACATGAACCTGCAACTGTACTTTTATGGAATGGTCTTGCAGGTCATTCATTTGTATGAAAACTGCTTTGTATAAAGAGTGCTGTTTATAAGGGGTTCAGGAAATTGGGTATCAAGCATATTATCAAGGACTACATATTCATAAACATCAAGAGAAAATGATAAAAAGTTAAGCTGCAGTTTCAAAAGGAGCACTAATCTTCATGCTGTTGATAAGAGTGATAATCTGATAATGCTAAGAGTGACAGAGAACTGGATAGCCGTGAGATTTATTATGTGAAAACTAACAGGAGACAGGCAGTATGGCTTATGCCAGAAGTGAACAGCAAATAAATTAAAATAGAATTGGACACTGGCTTAGCTGTTTCAGTCATTCCACAAAATAATTTGAATGGCATTTCAAAGATACTGAACTGAAGCATATGGATATCCAACTAAGAGATTATACTGGAGAAAAGGTAACTCCTGTGGGAACGGCACTCGTTTCAGTGAATTACAACAATGAACATGCCACTCTAGGCTTGCATGTGGTAAAAACAGGAGGATCAGCATTGTGGGGATGTGATTGGCTGAGACAACTACAACTTGATTGGAAATCTATTTACCATTTGCATGCCACATCCCCTGCAATAGAGTCAACTGACTGCAAATTAAGAAAGGTGCAGTATGATGCCACAGCAATGGTTAAGGATGGCACTGGAAAACGCAAACGTATCAAGGGTAAAATAGGGTTAAATGAAAATGCCCCATCCAAGGTTTACCAAGCCCCCGCCCAGATCCATATACCATCTGTGATAGAGTAGTCAGCAAGCTACGTTTGTAGATCGCATGGAGGCTGAAGGAATTCTTTCCAAGGTTGAGTGGAGCCCATGGGCAATGCCAGTGGTTCCAGTAGCTGAGAAGGATCAGTCTGTCAGAATAATTTTATGTTCACCATAAACCCAGTACTGAAATCAGATCAATGCCCCCTGCCCAGGATAGAAGGTGTTTTTCCAAACCTTTCTGGAGGGAAACACTTTAACGAAGTGGACAGTTGAGACCTACCTACAGATGGAGATGAAAGAAGAGTCCAGTGTTTCTCACCATAAACACTCACAATGGGCTTTATCACTATAATAGGCTTATTTTTGGAGTAGCATCTACACCTGCACTCTGGCAGGAAGCTACAGACCAGGTGCTACAAGGCTGTCCAGGCACTCAGTGTTACCTAGATGGCATCATAGTACTGGCGAGGATGACAAGGAACATCTCCAAAACCTCAAGACAGTGTTAAAAAGATTACACGATTATGGGCTCAGAGCATAATGCAGCAAGTGTGAATTCTTTAAATCAATCATCACTTACTGTATTTACACTATTGACACACCAGTTGCTGAGAAAGTCCAAGCAGTGGTGTATGTCCCAAGGCCAAAGGAAGTGTCACAGTTGTGATCCTTTTTAAGATGTCTCAATTACTGTAACAAGTTCCTGCCAGATCTGGCTACTGTGCTTCACCCCTTGAACTCATTACTGGAGACTGGGACGAAATGGCAATGGACAAAGCTTTGTGAGGTGGCTTTTCAAAAGGCAAAAGAAATGGTGACGTCGGACACTGTGCTCATGCATTATGATCCACATTGTCCAGTGAAGCTTGCCTGTGATGTCTCACCTTATGGGTGTAGTTGCAGTCACGTCACATGGTATAAGCGATGGAAGTGAACACCCCATAGCCGTTGCATCATGTTCCCTTACTGCTGCAGAGGAGAATTATGCATAGATTGACAGAGAGATCTTGAGTCTGGTTTGGGGTGTACCTGTATGGGAGATAATTTACCCTCAATGTGATTGTCAACCACTAGTGTCCATTTTCAATCCACGGAAGGGTGTTGCACTAACAGCAGCAACATGAATGCAGAGATGGGCTCTATTTCTTGGAGGGCACAATTACAATATTGAATTCAAGAGGACAACAAATCTTGGAAATGCTGATGGATTACTTCAATTACGCTTGGAAAAGAAAATACGTGAAAAAATTTACAAAAGGGGACACTACTCTTAACATATTCTCCATAATGCAAATCAAACGTCTCCCTATTATGGCAGAGATGATCCAAAGGGAAACCAGAAAAGACCCCACACTGTCTCATCATCATCAAGGCTACCCCTTGAGGTCGAGGATGATGGTCTTTGTTCTGAAGAAGTGGCCCACAGAGTGAAGACGCCTGTTCGTGTATTTGTTTAACGTGTACTTGATGTTGCAGTCCAAGAAGCACACGATACTTCACAAATCAACCAGCTGATTCCAACGGCATGGAAACCACGACGATTGGAGCTGATGGATTTGTTGCAGCCTTCATCCACCTTCACAGCCATTCAGTTTGAATTAACTTCGTCCGCCTGTTCCACCGTTGAGGTCTTGGCTGGATTGTTCTTTGTCAGGGACCTCACCCTCGACCTTACTGCCAAGGGTGACCCTATCAGGGGCATAGCTCCAGACAGCATTGTTCTCGGGATCACAGGACCACACAAGCTTCTCCACCACGACAAGGTGACAATCCACGGAGAAGACACTGTCTCAGGTCTACATGGCAACACAAGATGGCTGGAATGCGCATCAGAACTTCCAGTTCCCCCCATTTTACCAGCACCGGGGTGGGGTTTGCCTTATGTGTGGATTGAGAGTCATTCTCCTGTCCAAGCTGAGAGCTAGAGTGTTGGAGGAGCTACAGTGCATTGCCAGATATCTACACGTGGTCAACATGAAAGCTTTGGCTTGAAGCTTTAACTGGTAGCCTAAGATAGATCAGCAGATCAAGCAGCTTGCCAAGCATTGTTTGGACACATCCGGAAGATACAAAGAGCAGTGCTTCTCCTTCCCTGGGAATGGCCTCGATTGCCCTGGCAGAGGATTCATGGCGATTTTGTTAGACCATTCATGGGCACAAGTTGTTTGGTAGTAGTGGATGCAGCTACAAGGTGGCTGTAAGTGTTCCCAATAGCCTCCACTACTGTCACAAAGGTGCAAATATAGCCCAAGTGCGGAGTGAGAGACAGTGACGCGGGTCCATACTGCACAGAGTCTTGTCATCTTCAGAAGTTTTCGGATGACTCTGCCATAGTTGGATGCATCAGCAAGGGAGATGAGGCTGAGTACAGGGCTACGGTAGGAAACTTTGTCACATGGTGTGAGCAGAATTATCTGCAGCCTAATGTGAAAAAGTCTAAGGATCTGGTGGTAGACCTGAGGAGGGCTAAGGTACCGGTGACCCCTGTTTCCATCCAGGAGGTCAGTGTGGATATGGTGGAGGATTACAGATACCTGGGGATACGAATTGACAATAAACTGGACTGGTCAAAGAACACTGAGGTTGTCTACAAGAAGGGTCAGAGCCGTCTCTATTTCCTGAGGAGACTGAGGTCCTTTAACATCTGCCGGACGATGCTGAGGATGTTCTATGAGTCTGTGGTGGCCAGTGCTATCATGTTTGCTGTTGTGTGCTGGGGCAGCAGGCTGAGGGTAGCAGACACCAACAGAATCAACAAACTCATTCGTAAGGCCAGTGATGTTGTGGGGATGGAACTGGACTCTCTGACAGTGGTGTCTGAAAAGAGGATGCTGTCTAAGTTGCATGCCATCTTGGTCAATGTCTCCCATCCACTACATAATGTACCGGGTGGGCACAGGAGTACATTCAGCCAGAGACTCATTCCACCAAGATGCAGCACAGAGCGTCATAGGAAGTCATTCCTGCCTGTGGCCATCAAACTTTACAACTCCTCCCTTGGAGGGTCAGACACCCTGAGCCAATAGGCTGATCCTGGACTTATTTCATAATTTACTGGCATAATTTACATATTACTATTTAACTATTTATGGTTCCATTACTATTTATTATTTATGGTGCAGCTGTAATGAAAACCAATTTCCCCCGGGATCAATAAAGTATGACTATGACTATGACTATGGATGTAAAGGCACTGGTGGGCCTTCTTGGCAGTGAACTCTGCTTGGTTGGACCAAGTCAGGTCATTTGTGATATTGACCCCGAGGAACTTTTGGCCTGTTCCACTTGCGCACCACCGATGTAAATTGGGTCGTGAGGCCTGCTACTCCTTCTGAAGTCAACAACCAATTCCTTCGTCTTGCTGACATTGAGGGATAGGTTATTGGCTTCGCACCATGCCACCAGGTTCTTAATTTCCTCTCTGTACTCTAACTCATCATTACCCGAGATACGGCCTACAATTGTTGTGTCATCAGCAAACTTATATATTGAGTTCAATGGAAACTTGGCTACACAATCATGGGTGTACAGTGAGTACAGCAGAGGGCTGAGTACACAGCCTTGTGGGGCACCGGTGCTCAGAGTGATTGTAGAGGAGAGCTTGTCCCCTATTTTTACAGCCTGGGTCCTGTCTGTGAGGAAGTTGAAGATCCAGCTGCAGATCTGAGTGCTAAGGCCCAGGTTCCAGAGCTCAGGAATCAGTTTGTTTGGAATGATGGTATTAAAGGCAGAGCTGTAGTCAATGAAAAGGAGCCCTACGTATGCGTCCTTATTCTCCAAGTGTTCTAAGGAGTAATGTAGGGCCAGAGAGATGGCATCTGCCATTGAACTGTTGCTCCGGTAGGCGAATTGCAAAGCATCGAGGTTGACCGGTAGGCTGTGGTTGATGTGTGCCACAACCAATCACTCAAAGCACCTCATAGCAATTGATGTCAGAGCCACAGGTCGATAGTCATTCAGGCATGCCACCTTGCTCTTCTTCGGCACTGGGATTGTCGTTGTCTTCTTAAAACATGAGGGGATCTTAGACTGAAGCAAGGAGCAGTTGAAGATGTCAGCAAACACTCCAGCTAGCTTGCTTGCACAGGCCCGGAGAACCCATCCTGGAACGCCATCTGGGCCCATCGCTTTCCTTGGATTTATCTTCAGGAAGGCCCTTCTAACGTCCTCCTTGGTGACAATGAATCTCGATGCCACCAGGTCCAGTTCATCCGGAGGGAGCGGGACGCTCCTCTTCTGTTTGAATCTTGTGTAGAATACGTTAAGTTCGTCAGGAAGAGAAGCACCACAGTTATTGATAATCCCAGCCTTTTCTTTGTGCCCAGTGATCTCATTTAGACCCTGCCATAGTCTACTGGCATCCCTCTGGTTAGCCTGGGCTTCCAACTTGGCTTGATATTGCCTCTTGGCACCCTTAATGGCTTTTCGGAGTTCACGCCTGGATTCCGTGTAGCAACTGGTATCCCCGGACCTAAAAGCCGCAGCTCTAGCCTTCAAAAGGGACTTGACCTCATAATTCATCCAAGGTTTCCGGTTAGGGAATACCCGGATCGTCCATTCATTTCCAAATAAAATCCGTGACAGCTGAGGCATACTCATCGAGGTTAGCTGCCGAGTCCTTGAATACTAACCAGTCCACCGATTCAAAGCAGTCACGGAGAACCTCATCCGTTTCCTCCATCCAACGCGACACTACTTTCGACACCGTGACCTCCCGCTTCAGTTTCTGTTTGTAAGCCGGGAGGAGGAGTACAGCCTGATGGTCCGATTTTCCGAAGTGAGGTTGTGGGATGGAACGGTAGGCATCCTTGACTGCTGTGTAGCAGTGGTCAAGTATATTCGGGCCCCTAGTGGGGCAGGAGACATTGGTATAACTTTGGCAGTGCCTTTCTGAGATTGGCCTGGTTAAAGTCCCTGGTTGTAGTGAGCAAAGCCTCCGGATACCTGGTCTCAAGTTCACTGATGTTGGCATACAGTATGTTCAGAGCACACTCCACGTCTGCCTTGGGGGCGAATGTAGACCGCTGTCAGTATGACCGAGGTGAATTCCCGTGGCAGATAGTAGGGACGACACTTCACCGACAGGTGTTCCAGGTCCGGGCTGCAGGAGCTTGTCAGTGCCACTGTGTCCGAGCACCACCTAGTGTTGATCAGTAGGCAGACACCACCTCCCCTCGTCTTGCCTGAAGATGCCGTGCGGTCCATCCGATGGATTGAAAATCCCTCTGGTTGGATGACACATTCGGGGGTGGCAGGGGAGAGTCAGGTCTCGGGGAAACAGAACACACAGCAGTTCTGCATCGTCCGGCAGTAGGTGAGTCTCCCTTTAAGATCATCCACCTTGTTCTCTATGGCTTGCACATTAGCTCGTAGGATGGTGGGCATAGGGACCCTGAAGCCCCTCAGCTTCAATCTGACCAGCAGCCCAGCTCTGTAGACCTGTTTCCCGGCCTCTGTGTTTTGCTTTCAAAACATCTGTGCAAGGTCAGGGAACAGATATGAGTTAAGTAGAAGAGTAGTGGGGAGTGCAAGAGAGGGAATAAAGGGCACGTCTGTGACAGGGTGGAAACCAGCATAGACTGTTAGGGAGTGAAATTACATTAATTATAGGTGATCTGTCCGGAAGAGGTGTAAATAGGAGTTGAATTAGAGGAGAATATAGAGGTAAAAATGCCACAGCTGTGACTTCCCTCATTCCCCATGCAGAACTGCCTTTGAGAAGCTGCCTTCTTTAACTACTGAAACCCTTGAGGTGTGGGTATACTCACAATGCTGCTGGGGAGTGAGTTTTGAAAATTTGACCCTGCGACAGGACAGGATTTGTAATACAGAAAAGCGCCATCATTGGAAATCCACAGTAAAGGGAATGCTGAAAAAACCAAGCAGATAAAGGGATATCTGTGAAGAGAGAAATACCCAGTTAACGTTATAGTTTGAACCTTGACCTTTTATCAGAACTGACTTGTTCTGACACAAATTGGAAAAACTGGTTATATAATTTTTTCAATTCATTGTTGAGTTCAAACGACTGTAATGTGTCTAGTTCGATGATTAGGCAGTGCTCCTCATGACTACATATTGTTTCTCTGTAGATTGTTACTTCTAGAAAAGAGCTGCAGCATTTTTCTTTGAAATCCTCACTGGATATCCAAACTAATTCATTGTGTGAAGCAATTTGAAATATGTACTATATTATTTAAACACGATTACTGTCCTGGTATTAGCAAGAAAATAAATACGGTATCTGAAATATAAACAAGTAACAGTACAAGTGAGTCAAAAACTACTGCATATTTATATATAAGACATGCTTCTGCAGAGGCCACATTTCTGAACTTGCGCAGCAGAGGGCAGTGTGTGAACTGAAAGGGATTTCAGATGCTCCTGCAGTGCTGAATTCATTTTTATTCATTAAAATATTTCATAATCTCCTCGCAAGTCTTCCCACAGATTTTAACCTGAAGAACTCCATCATAATTTTATACTTTTAAAAAATTACCCTATAAATACTTTTCAGAATAATAATTTAGCAGAAAGTAATTAAATGTTCAGTGGACCTTCACTACTTTCAGGAGTTATGTTCAATTTAAGATATCAAATGTACCACAGAGTATGTTAGTTTGGCAGATTCAAAATTATAACAGTGCCATAAATTAGAAGTGATAGTTTATTAGCTTGTAACTGTTTTATTTGCGTTCTCAGTTTTCATCTGGAATGGAAAGCTTTGTCCTCAACGGGGAGTTCCTCCCTCTTCCTTTCCAGTCTTGTAAAAGGTCTTGGCCCAAAACGTCAACTGTTTGTACCTCTCCATAGATGTTGCCTGTCCTGCTGAGTTCTTCCAGCATTTTGTGTGCGTTGATCTGTTCTTCTTTTTATGACAATGTTAAGTTGTTTAAGATAACTATATTAACATGTCAAATTAAAAGAACAATAGCTGGGCTATGTGTGCATCGAAAATTTGCGTGCAAATGCTGCAATCATTTACAAACTGAAATGCTAAGTTAGAACTTCACTTACAATAACTTGTCTTTTAAATCTCTTCTGAAATATGCAAAAATTCTTAACACGGTATTGGTGGAGACCAAGAAAGGAGAAGGGAGGCAAAGAAGAGGTACAGAGAGAATATTGTAAGGTGCAACACCAGGTGGCTAGAAGTCTTCTATTTATTCTAAAGGGGGTGGAGAAGCAATTGGGTATCAGGATCAGATCCAACAAAAATTCTCTCATCTTGCAAAGATTGGCTGGGCTAAAAACTTTAGTATAAATTGTGGGAGTCCTTAAACATATCAGTGAAACAACAGCCTGACATTGTTGTGCTTGCTGAATTATATTATTTTGGCCAAATTCCCAACATTTTGTATCATGACCATTTATGTTCTGTCCCATCAGCAGGACAGACTGGGATGGCTTTGTGAAGGAATAAGGTTAAGAAGAGTGTCCTGGAAGCTCTTACTGTGGCAGATTATCTCCTGCCATCTTCCATAAGCTGATTAAACATTTCTCCCATACATCAGGTAAAATACAAAGCAATCTGAGAGTGAAGATGGGGCAGAATATGGGATCTTCAATGGCATCACTGAGTGGTTGTCAGTACAACTAATGACGACTACATCGACGACTGCATTGGCACTGCTTCCTGCACGTATGCTGAGCTCGTTGACTTCAGTACCTTTGCCTCCAATTTTCACCCTGCCCTCAAGTTTACCTGGTCCATTTCCGACACCTCCCTCCCCTTTCTAGATCTTTCTGTCTCTATCTCTGGAGACAGCTTATCTACTGATGTCTACTATAAGCCTACTGACTCTCACAGCAAGCGCATGTAAGTCAGTCCGTGAGTCAGCGGGAGTATTTAAAAGAGAGCAGTTTGTGGAAGACGGCCATTTTTCTCGGCGGTTGA